>NW_012110364.1:605263-612722 GCF_000951045.1 Mandrillus leucophaeus | reverse complement strand
ACAAAAATGGTTCCACTCTATTGTTTCTTTTGGTCCCTAAATCTCTCTCAAGTCCACTTTCTCTAAAAATGGCACTCAACATGAGTCAGCATTTTGCGTCACAAATTTAATGGAGCAAAAAGGCATAGACTTAACAAAGTAAAAGGATCAAATGCCCAGAGCAAGTATAAGTTTAACCAAGGGAATGTCATGTCTATTGTGGTTGCCTGTTGCTACATCACATACCACCCCAAATTTAGTGGCATAAAACTATAGCAATTGTCATTATTATCTCTTCACAATTCAGAGGGTTGACTAGATTCAGCTACACAGTTCCAGTCTCTAGTGCCATCGAATTCAAAGGTGGATTGGTGTGGTGGCATCTCAAAGGCCCTCTCACTTATGTGCCTGGTGGTTGTTGCTGGTTACCGGTTGGGACTTCAGTGGGGGCTGTCTATCAGGCCTTGTTATGTGGCCTGGGCTTCCTCAGAGCAGTGCTGGGTTTCAAGGTCAATGTCCCAAGGAAAAAAGGCCTTTTCTACCCTAAACTGGTTATTCACATAGTGTCACTTCTGCCACATTCTGTTTTAGAAGTGAGTCACTATGGCCAGTCCATTCACAAAGGGAAGAGATTTAAAGTCCACCTCTTGATGGGAGAAGTGTCAAAGACTTTTCAGATGTCTTTTTAAAAACCATCACAATCACTTTCATGTTTTTTACCAATACAAGAGATATCCATTTTCATTTTGGCACACCAGGCAGGAAGTGACAAAATATAACAATAACCAACAATATCTAGAATACACTGAAAAGGAGTAAAACCTCCCATACATGCCCTCTGATATACATTCAGGTCTCAAGAGAAAAATAAATATGGAGACCAAAGCTGAAACCAGGTCATCAGGCTCCGTTTCAAAAAGCCATCATCTCAAGGGCAGTAAGAAAAGAATCCAGGACTGTTCCCATTGTATTATGGGATAAAGACTAATTCAGTTTCCAAAGTGAGAAGAACCTGAAGACTGCTAGCAGAATCATTTTACTTTGAGGTATATACATATGTATGGGAAGTTGTAAATAGTTGTCATTATAGATTATGGGTTGAATAGTTACCAAAAAATCATTTACACTTTCAAAAGATGATAAAGAACACCTCTAGCTATTATGTGTACAGATACCTGGATCCTAAAGTGGACAAAACTAGGTAAGAAGCTTACCTGACAGAATTTTCTCTTAACAAGATTTATTTCTGTCCCAGTGTGATACACTTTACATGTCTACCGTGTAAGGTGAGACATATTTGAAACTCACACAGCCTAAGTAGGTTAGACCAGTGTAATTTACAATACCTACAACACTCAACAGTTATTTTTTAAAATTCTAAATAGAAGAGAGAAAAAAATGAACATACTAGTTGTAAATATTTATAGAAAAGCTGAAGGAGGCTGTTTCTTCTACCTGGTTTTAACAGTACTATTGGGACATAAGAAGAAAGCATTTTTATTCTCCCTTTATAGGTTGCCTAATTTCTCAGTCTTTTCTTCTGCAGGGCTACTTGGGTTAACAGGATAGAATGAAAGGATAATCTCTAGATTTAGCAATTCTTTGTAGCCCTATATTTATACCTAGTAATGATCATTTTGACAGAAAGTTCTCAAATTTAAAGCTCAGAAGAATCACCTATGGAACTTATTAAAAACTCAGATTCCTGGGTATCATCAAGAGACTTTGATTCAGTAGCATGTTTGGGGAGAAAAGTAAAATTTATTTGAGTATTTTCTCTGTGCCTATCACTGTTCCAGGCAGAGAGGGTGCAACTGTGAAGAAGATACAGTCTCTGCCTTCAGGGAGGTGACACTCTAGACAGTGAGGCAGACCACAAATAAATACATGTATCGTTTCAGGCAGTGAGTGCTGTAAAAGAAAAATAAGCATTCTAATTAGGCAGAGAGTACTGCATGGTACTGTTTTGCCTAATTTATGTATTACTGCCATCACTGTTAATATTTTTGAGATAACCTCAGTGTCACCCAGGCTGGAGTACAGTGGCACTATCATGGCTCACTGCAGCCTCAACCTCCCAGGCTCAAGCAGCCCTCCCACCTCAGCCTCCTGAGTAGCTTGAACTACAGGGATGCGCCACCACACCTGGCTGCATTTTTTTTTTTGAGAGATGGGATTTCACTATGTTGTCCGGGCTGGTCTCAAACTCCCGGGCTCAAGTGATCCTCCTGCCTTGGCCTCCCCCAAAGTGCTGGGATTACAGGCATGAGCCACAATCCCTGGCCTGTTTTACTTATTTTAAATGGAATAGTCTTTATTGCTTATTATAAATGTAACATATATAAAGAAAAAAAAGCAAAATACCATATGTGTAAAATAGAAAGAGGAAGTCCCTTGACAGAGAAAAATGATTAGATTTTGCCCATTTTCCTGTGCTACTTCTTAAGTAGAAAATGATAGGAAATATGTTGAACATAACAGTGCAGAGATCTTAAGATTAATTTGTTCATTAAACCATTATTTATTGAACACTTACTATGTTCCAACTACTGTTCTCGGAGGTGGAAACAAAGCAGGGAAGGAGACAAAGACCCTGCTGTCTTTAGGGGTAGAAATGCAGGCATTAAATAAACAACTAATATAATTTCAGGTTGTGATAAATACTATGAAGAAAAGCTAGATAGGTATATTAGTCCGTTCTCATACTGCTGTAAAGAAATACCTGAGACTGGGTAATTTATAAAGAAAAGAGGTTTAACTGGCTCATGGTTCTACAGGCTGCACAGGAAGCCTAGCAGCTTCTGCTTCTGGGGAGGCCTCAGGAAACTTACAATCACTGCAGAAGGCGAAGGGGAAACAGGCACATCTTACATGGCTGGAGCAGGAGGAAGGAGGTGGTGCCACACACTTTTAATCAACTGGATCTCATGAGAATTCTGTCACGAGAATAGCACCAACGGGGGCAATCCACCTCGATGATCAAATCACCTGCCACGAGGCCTCACATCCAACACTGGGGATTACAACTCAACAGGAGATTTGGGTGGGGACACAGATCCAAACCATATCAGCAGTGATAGAATAATATTCAAGTTTGGTTTAAGGGATGGTGGGAAATAAACAGAATCAAGAGTGAAAATATTTCTTGGCAAATAAAAGCAAAGGAATTTTATATATCAGAAACAGGATAGAAACAGCAAAGAAGCAGTAGAGATAGAGAAATCTTAAAGTGAAGAGATAGAACCAAGTTTATGTCAGATGACCTTGGCTTTCTCGCTCTAGTAGAAGGCCTTGTCCTAAGGAGATGCTAGAAACCAGAAAGAACTGGGAATCCAGGGGTGAAAGAAAACTTTTGAATGATTGCAGTGGATAAAGCAAAGTGCGAGTCAACAAGACAGGAATTAAGAGATTGCTCAAGATCAGAAAAGCTCCAGAAAGTATCTCCATTTTGAAAAACTTGGTCCAAGCTTCTGTCATCTGTCTTCTGAACCACTTCTATAACATCTCCCCACATCCATCAAAAACCTCCTCTCTTGTCTCCCGACATCCACTCCATTCCAGTCGCCACATTGTGGCCTAATCAATGTGCCTTGACCCGGTCTTTTTTAACCCATCAGGCTCAAAATTCATGACCTTCAATTCCAGGGAAATTTTAAAAATCATTTCATTAATAGTTGCCTCACCTCTGTTTAAAAAATTTTTTTACTATGAAATATACTATAAATTAAACGCCATACATTTTATAATATGTCATATTTTTATAAAGTCACAATCTCTGTAACCACCACTCAGGTTAAAAACTAGAACATTACCGGGATGCTAGGAGCCTGGGGAGACTAATTTAGACAGCATAGTCAGGGAATGCCTCTCTGAGAGCTAACGCTGGATGAAAGACCTGAATTAGACTTCAAGATCTGAGGGGAATCGCATTCCCGATAGAAGGAGCAGTAAAGGTAGAGAGTCTCTGAATTTGGAAAAATCTTGACACGTTCCAGGAACAGCAAGAAGGCCCAAAAGGATAGCACAAGGTGAATGAGAAATGTGATTGAAGATGAGGTTAGACAGAGGCTCAGAGCAGCTCACAGGGCAACATAGACAATGATAAGGAGTTAGAATTGTATTTTGAGTATGATGGAAACTACTGAAAGATTTTGAGTAGTAGCTTATGTGATGTGATATACTTTTGAAATTATCACTCTCGTTATTACATGGAAAATTGATAGAGCGGGCTATCAGGAGCAGGGAGACCATCCAGGAGATGAAAAGTTACTAGATCTTCAATGCTGTAAAATATAAGCCAATAGGATTTGTTGATGGATTGGCTGTGGGGTGTGTGAAAAAAAAAAGAAAAAGGTCAAGGATGACTCTTGGGTCTCAGACATGAGCAATTAAATACATAGTGATGCCATTGACTGAACTGGGGTGCCCGAAGGAAGAAGCATATTTTTCAAAAGCCATAGATACAAGAGTTAAGTTTGAAATGCATATTAGATATTCAAGTGGATATGCTGAGTAGGCAATTGAATATGAAAGACTGGCATTCATGGGGAAAGATTGGGGGACTCAATAGTGCAAAAGTTCACCTAGGAAGTGAGAATAGATTATGAAAGCAGAGAAACTAGTCCTTCAGTTCTTCAAAATTTACTGATAAGGAAAGGGGAAAATCAAGGAAAAAGAAACTACTGCAGTAGGAAAAAATCCAAGTCAGTGTGCTGTCTCTGAAGACAAGTGAAGGGAATTTTCCAAGAATCAGAAAATGATCAACTGGCTAAAAGGCTGCTGGAAAATTGAGAATTGGTCATGGGTTTGACAAAACTGAGGTTGTTAGTAACCTTAGTATTCTGAAAAAGATCAGTTTCTTGGAGTAGTGGGAACAAAAGCCTGATTAAAGTTGGCTGGAGCAAGAAAGCAAAGTAAGAGACAAGTACAGAGAGTTTTTTCAAGAGGTTTTGCTAAAAGGGAAGCAGAGATACGGGCAGTAGCTACATGGGAATAAAGGGTCTTGAGAGCTGTTTTAAAACTAGGAATAATACAGTATGTTTGTGTTCTGAAGGGAATGATCCATTAGAGAGAATTTAATGATGCAGGAGATGGGAGTGGGCTTGAAGGGAGGGTAATTGTGATGCAAAGCCCTTGAGTGAATTAGAGGTGATAGGACTGAGTACACAAGTGGAAGAATTGCCTTACATTGAAACAAGTCAAGTTCGTGTATGGTAGCAAGAGGAAAGGTACAGGAATATGGATTTTTCATGTGCACCCTAGGTGATTCTAATATGGTTGGACCCATAATTACATCTGGAGAAAGACTTGTTTAATTAAATATTTCTTAGGCAAGAAAAGGGAATAGATTCATTCATGTACCAACAACAGATATGAAGAGAAAAAATGATTCTGCAAAGGGCTGATCCACTTTCATGTAAACTGGGCTGTCAACATCATCCCTAAAATGGAGATGCAGTGAAGAATCACGAAGTGGTATTGTGGGACATTGCTACCATCATTCAAATTCTAAAGATAGTGCACTCCAGCTGTCTGCCCACTGCTACATCCTACCAAATTCCTTCCCAGTTGCTCTGGGCCAATGAGGCTAAACATTCTTTGGGTTACTGACTGAATTGAAGATCTAATAAAAATTTGTACTTTCTTCCCAGAAAAATGTACACATTCTCTAGAGCTCTTTTGGTTGCAAACCACAGAACCATCTTTGGCTTCCACAAACAAAAATAATTTATGGAAGCAAATGAGAGATGTGATAGTTAATTTTATGTGTCAACTATTTTACACTATGGTACCTAAATATTTGCGGGGGTGGAAAAAGAAAGAGAGAGAGAGAGAGAGAGAGAGAGAGAGAGAGAGAGAGAACTTGCCAGCAGACTTCTTTCAGACTTGGACTGTAGCATCAACTCTTTCTTGGGTCTCCAGCCTGCTGACCTATCCTGCAGATTTTGGACTTGCCAGACTCCACCCACATTCATGTGAATCAGTTCCTTAAAATCTCCCTCGTTTTCTGGAGAACTCTGACTCACATAGAGAAGTTCACACATAAAAAGAAGAGGCTGACAGACTGGAAAAAAAAAAATAAGAATTATGTAATTCCAAAGGGTTTCGGTCATAGGATGCTCAGATCATCTCTGCTAGGATGAATAAACTCCAACTGATTTCATTCTTGTATCACTTGATTCATGATTTAAATTCCAAACGGTGGCTGTTCAATTAGCTTAACATGGGTCATATGCCTAGACCCGGGCTACTGAAGCACAGGCACCTTTGTGAATACCTTCCCAGAGTGGATTCAATGAGGAAGAAGCTATGCTCCCAAAGAAAACCGGGATGATGCTATTACTAAAACAATGCAGAATTCAGCATACTAGAGTACCAAAAATATCTAATGTTTCAACTACATGTAAATAGAAAATTTTACATATAATTTTTGAAGGCTCACGGACTCTCTCTCACTCTATATACAGCCTATATATGTATCTTCTGGGATTCTTGAGCCCTGCCTACCACCAGGTCAAGAACCCCTTGTCCAAATATAACTGCTGTATATTCTTGGTTCTCACCTCACTGAATGGTTAAGCCACTGGGTTATTCTGTAAGATGGAGAAAGTGGTGGCTTCTTCTGTTTCTTCTCATCCCCAGTCTCAGAAGGTTGGGTTCACATCTTGAAGGAGAAAGATGGCATTAAACTGTTGGCAAGACTTTAGCCCCTCGTCATACAGGAAAAGAAGTTTGAAACAAAAGAATATGGATTTGAATTATATTCCTATCAACAAAGAGAACTTCAGCTTGAGGACCTCTTTGAGCTTCAAGCCCTTGTCCTTAAATTTCCCTGCTTGCCTCAATAGATATTGTGAGGTTCATGTAATTACCTCAGAATACATTTTGTAAACTAGAAATTTATGAACAAGTTTCAGATGCAATCCCTATATCTATGTAGATCTATAGATTGAGAGAGAGAAAGGAAGGAAGAAAGGAAGGAGGAAGGAGGAAGGAGGGGAAGGGAGGGGAGGGGAGGGAAGGGAGGGAAAGAGGGGAGAGGGAGAAAGGAGACATGAGGGAAGGAAGAAAGGAGGAAAATGAAAAAAGAAAAAAGGAAAAAAGAAAAAAGGAAAAAGAGGGAAAGGAAGAGGGAAAAGAAGAAGGAAAGAAATACGGAAAAAGGAGAAAAGAGAAGAAAGTAAGGAAGGGAGGGAGGGACATAGGGAAGAAGGAAGGGAGGGAGGGAGGGAAGCAGAAAGATTTTAAGAAGTGCTTAGCACATTCAGCCTTTATCATGCCCTTCAGTTTTCTACATAAAGCTCTATTTGCAGGTGCCGTTTCTGTTCAGGCACACCTAATAATGTTGTAGTGAGAGTCTAGTATGTAGCATTTACTAGTAACAGAACAGAATGTGTATACCTCCCTGAAGTTGGTAAGACACAAACGCTATCTCTTAGGCGAGTGGACGGTTGGATGAAGAGTCCCGGCTGTGCCCCTC
>NW_012110364.1:555008-602498 GCF_000951045.1 Mandrillus leucophaeus | reverse complement strand
GAAAGGAAAGGGAAGGAAGGGAAAGAAGGGAATGAAGGGAAGATGGGAAGGAGGGAGGGATGGAGGGAGGGAAGGAGGAAGATGACAGATGATAGATAAGACAGTACTTCAGTGGTTGTCAAGCCTGGTTAATAACAGAAACATCTGCTAATGTTTTAAAAATGCAGATTCTCAGATTTCCACCCCTAAATCAAAATCTCTAGGGGTGAAGATATAGATATCTTCATGCATACATGTCAAGTTTCCCACATTATTCTTAAATTTGCTAGATTTGAGGTCCCCATCACATTTCAAATCAGAATTATTCAGTGTGTTATTTTGATAAAAGTCCCTATTACTATTTGCAAGACTATCTAGAGGCTGACTGGATAAAAAAAAAAATACCGTTAACTTATTTCACACATGTAACCAATCATATATAGTCACAGAATTCAACAGCCCCACTGGCGAAATGCCAGTATAGCAATAACTGGCTTAGAACAAATTCTGCTCTCATTTATATGCTCAGAATCATTACAGCAAGATTTTACAGCTCATGATCATTTTAGGCATCATCAATTTATGAGTATGGCTATTTCCACAGTTTCAAAAACTTTGCAGAGAAATCTATAGCTTCCTGCAGCCCTTTAATATGGAGATGATGTAATGTATTCTTTAGTGGGGAGAAGTGAGAGAAATTAAGGAGAATGTAAAATACAAAATAATGGTACCAGCCTTTGTGGTAGCAACATTTTCTTCAACATCTAATATGTCTTTATCATTGAAGTATGAGGATTATTTTCTTCAATGTTTCCTTAGGGGAGAAAGAAATTTCACAAAGTATTTAAAAATAAAGGCAGCAGTGACCTTCCATAAATACCTTTAGTTTCCTCAATCTTCTCCGGTTTCAGCTTTGCACTGTTTTACACTAGATCTTAATAATGTCTTCATGCTGCACCACATTTTTTAAAAATGTTAACTCTCATAACATAAGCCATAGATAAGCATGGCAGAGGTCCTGTCATCTCTCTTGTAGTGAGTATTAAGTTTCTTTGCTGAGAGTGATGTTGTTTTTAGTTCTATTTTCCTGAGAGAATAAAAGCAGCACGTTTTAGCTGAGTGCTGTGTCAAACTCTTCCAGTTTGGTTGCCTACAGACGGGAGCACCAATTCCTTCCTTGCTAGCATCTACTAGACAGAAGGACCATCTTAAAGACGCCAAAGTGAAGTTAGGAATATTCTTAAGTCTGGATGTTGATCCTTGAATGAATCTATAAAGATGTTTAACATTTTAAAATTCTAAACAAAACTGATTAAAAATGTAAACTAATAAGTGAAAATACCTTCTTGCATAATTAGAGTATCCCTCCTTGTAGTTTTAGGTGCAAATGACAGCCCCCATTGCAATGCCCCATGCAACACTGTAGCCCCCATCACAGAATACAAAGAGTTCATTCAACCTCTCTTCCTCCTGGGTCCACCTCTCCTCCTCTTACGTCCACCTCTCTTCCCACTGGGTCCATCTCTCTTGAATATTCAAAAAGCCCCCACACTGCTTTCTGGAGTCCAAAGCTCCAATCAATCTACTCTCAAATTCCATTGAGGCCAGAATTCATTAGAAGCTCCCTTGAGATGGGTGGAAGCTCAGCAGTAATGAAGGCTGGGCTTCTTCAGAAGTTAATATTATGCTGCTTTTGGCCAGGCATAGTGGTTCATGCCTGTAATCCTGGCACTTTGGGAGGACAAGGCAGGCAAATTGCCTGAGCTCAGGAGTTTGAGACCAGCCTAGGCAACATGGCAAAATCCTGTCTCCACTAAGAATTAAAAAGAAAAAATTTAAATGAAAAATAATTAGCAGGGCGTGGTGACACATGCCTGTAGTCCCAGCTAGTCAGGAGACTGAGGCAGGGGAATCACTTGAACTCAGGAGATGAAGATTGCAGTGAGCCAAGATTTGGCCACTGCACTCCAGCCTGGGCGACAGAGTGAGACCATCTCAAAACAAACAAACAAACAAAATCATGCTGCTTTTGCCACCATTATGTAGATATCGCTGGCCCCTGACTTGTCACTAATTGCTGATGCTGCCATTTGTACTTAAGCTCAAAGTTACCACTTGTGGAGACTAACGGGCCAGTCCGGTGGACTCTCACCTTAGAGCTGTGCAGCTGAAGGAGTCCACCACCTCTATTGAGGGCTGGTTGTTCTAGGATAGCAGTTCTCAAACTGTAGCCTGCATCAGAGTGACTCAGAAGACTTGACAAAATACAAATTGCTCATCCCCACTCTCAGAGACTGATTGAGTGGGTGTGGAGTGGGTCCTAAGAACACATACTTTTATCAAGTTTCCAGGTGACGCTGATGCTGCTATTCTGGGTCCACACTTCCCAGAACAGCACCCTAGGAGAAGGCCCTTCCCAAGGCTATCTGAAGAAATGAAGAAACCCTCCATTTGTTTCTGCGCCTGCTGTTCTAAGGACATAAACTCTGCTGGTCCAACCTAAAGCAGAGAGTCGGACTGAACCACTCCTGTGGTAGAGACTCCTGGCTGAACTGCACTACTTCTTGTGGAGTGAGAGAGGAAGATCCTTCTCTGGCCTGGGTTCCTGGCATCCTAGTTCTTAGAATCAGTCACTCAGACACTTCCTCAGAACTCAAGACTGCCACCTGGATGCAGGTAGATGGGTTCTCATGCCTACTGCCTCACAGACCCCAGAAAAACCCTTGACCTTTAATCATCTAACTTTTGCCCAAGCCACACTCTGGTTGGCTTTAAAAATCTTAAGTTTTTCTAACATTTATGGTACTTTTATCTCAGAATTTTATCACTGAAGGTTTTTATTTTTTTTTTAATTTATTTTTTGAGACACAGTCTGTTGCCCAGAGTGTAGTGTAGTGGTGCCATCTCGGCTCGCTGCAACCTCTGCCTCCCAGGTTCAAGCAGTTCTCATGTCTCAGCCTCGGAGTAGCTGGGATTACAGGCATACACCATCATGCCAGGCTAATTTTTGTAGTTTTAGTAGAGACGGGGTTTCACCATGTTGCCCAGCTGGTCTTGAACTTCTGACCTCAGGTGATCTGCCCACCTCGGCCTCCCAAAGTGCTGGGATTACAGGTGTGAGCCACTGCACCAGCCTATCGCTGAACTGTTTATGCCTGCCTTGCCATTGAGCCTTACACAGGACAAGCAGGCTGCCTTAGTAGATTTGTATAACATTGAATTTGGACGCTTCTGTCCCAGAGGGTCCCTGGATTCCTAACACAATTTAATTCTTCCTTGTTTTAGCAATCTTCAAGTTCCATGTTTAAGGTGCCAGAAAGAGACCACGTGTGACTAAGGGCTGATAATAGATTTGATCACTTTAGGTAATAAACTCTAAAACAGATACAATGCATTTTTGGAGAACAGATGTGTGCACATACACACACATACATAGGAAAAAGGAAATGACAAATTTTATAGCAAAACAAAGAAAAAAACATGCAAGGCTTTCCTTTGCAATGAGATTATTCTGCACCTTGGCAGTTCCCTGCCTAATAGTGGATTGAGCATTAAGTTATTCAGGAAATCAATAGTTGTCAGTCACATTGTACAACACATCTGCAAGTCCCAGCCTTGGTAGTGAGCATCGTGATGTTAGCAGAAATGTGATCATCATTACCAAGTAGATCAGTAGACAGGTAAATCTTTTTTTATGATTGTTGACCTTTAGTATTTCAGCAAGGTATTTTATTATATATGTGTCCCTAGTAGTCTTGGAAGTAAATATTAATAATTACAAAAGCCTTGCATTCTCACCAGCATTTCCTTATTTGATACGTATAGAGTTTTCTATGCGTTAACAAAGGCAAAATTTGCTCAAGGTTATTCACTACCAATGTTTACTCTGTAAAGTGCCTCAAGGCATTCTCAGTATAAAGGCTTTTATGTAAAATATTATTTTCTATACCTATGATAATCTGATAGCTAGAACACCTTCTAATATGGTTTAAGAAAAAAAATCACTCATCGTCTTTCACAGGTAAACAGTAATGAAGTAGTAAGTAGTAATTTAATAAAACATAAAATTTTTTCTACTGCAGATAAAAATGACATTTGTGTTTAATAATTTAAATGATATAAACACAACATAAAGATGTCATTAATTTTTAAAATTTCTTCTTCATAAATGTTTTCTTTCATTTTCTACATTTTGAAGTATAAGCATTGACTTTGCTTTTATTTTATTGGACAAGTAGTACACAAATTATACATGGGTGATGGTCAATACTGAGTGTCAACTTGATTGGACTGAACAATGCAAAGTACTGTTGCTGGGTGTGTCTGTAAAGGTGATGCCAAAGGAGATTAACATTTGAGTCAGCAGACTGGGAGAGATACACCAACCCTCAATCTGGGTGGGCACCATCTAATCAGCTGCCAACGCAGCTAGAATAAAGCAGGCAGAAGTTGGAAGGACTTGACTTGCTGAGTCTTGTGGCCTCCATTTTTCTCCTGTGCTGGATGCTTCCTGCCCTCGAACATCAGACTTCAAGTTCTTCAGCTTCTGAACTCTTGGATTTACACCAGTGATTTGCCAAGGGGCTCTCATGCTTTCAGCCACAGACTGAAGCCTGCGTTATCAGCTTCACTACTTTTAAGGGTTTGGGACTCTGATAGGCTTCCTTGCTTCTCAGCTTGCAGCTGGCCAATCATGGGACTTCACCTTCTGATCGTGTGAGTCAATTATCCTAATAAACTCCCCATTCATATATACATCTATCCTATTACTTCTGTCCCTCTACAGAACCCTGACTAATACAACATGGGTGGTGCTTTTATGAATTTTTTTCTTCTGTTGCACAAAGTAACAGTGTGGAGTTCAACAAAGTGTCAGAAAGGAAAGACCTAGCTAGGTATAACCAGGGTCAGAAGATGCTAGCAGGATGGGGGATTATTCTGCAGGTCAGTAGACACTGTCAGTACCTAAAAGCCTCTGATATAGTTTGGGTGTGTGTCCCCACCCAAATCACATATTGAAATGAAATCCCCAGTGTTGGAAGTGGAGCCTGGGGGCAGGTGATTGGAACTTGGGGGCAGATTTCTCATGAATGGTTTAGCACCATCCCTGTTGGTACTGCCCTTGCAATAGTGAGGATAAATTACTCAGTCTCAGGTATTTCCTTATAGCAATGCAAGAACTACCTGTCCACTTCCAAACATTAAACTCCCCTCCCTGCAGAGGTAAGTACTATCCTGACTTACACGCTAATCACTACCCTGCTTGTTCTTAGATTGACCACCCAGGCTTGCATTTCCTAAACCCTGGAGTTTAGTTTTGCCTCCTTTTTGAGCTTTACATAAATGAAATTATACATCATGTATTCTGTTGTGTCTGGCTTCTTGCACTTCACATTGTGTTTTCGAGATTTATCCACTATGAGGACATAAATGTAATTCATTCATTTTCATTGCTATAAAGTATTCCACTGTATACAATAACATAATTTTCATATGCATTCTATTGTTGATGGACATTTGGGTTGTTGAGACAGCTCACATGAAATTCTTTGGAGCAATAACTTTCTCAGTAAATCAGCAGCAGTCCGAAATACACAACACATTCCAACTCCACATCCTCAGTGTTGAGCACCATGATATTGGTACGAATGTGAGCACCATTACTAACTACATAAGGAGACAGGTAATTCTTGTACATAATTCTTGGCACACACTTGTGAGCATTTCTGTTGACTGTATATCTGGGTGAGGAACTCCTGAGTCACAGGACATGTGTGTCTTCAACTCTCCTTATATTATACCAAAGTGTAGTATTCATGTACCTCTCACTAGCATTAAATAAGTGTTCTGTTGCTGTTCATTCAGGTCTCAGCTCCAATCTTATCTCCTTGGAGCATCCTTTTCTGGCCATCCTAGTTTATGTATTCCACTCCATTTTCCCTTACTCTTTAGTCCATTACTCTGATCTATTTTCTTGGGCCCCTTCCTGCTCTTTGAAATCACCTTATTTGTTTCTGGGCTCCTCCACTGAAAGGTAAGCTCCATGAAGACAGTGACTTTTTCTTGCCCCTAGCTAGGGTAGTGTCTGGAACACAACAGACTCTCAATAAATATTTGTTAAATGAATGGTTGGGAACTTCTTCTACATATATAGTATATGTTCACAATAATGCCAGCAGAAAAGACTTTATAGACTATAAACTTTGAATCTTCTCTTTGCAAGGAGCAATACTTTTTGAACTGGAGTTTCATGATCCATGTAATACGTTTAACAGTTAGTGTTCGGAAAAATAACTATTCATTTAGATTTTCCTGTAAGATGACCATCATGACATATGTTGAATAATTTTTCCTGTCTCATGAACACAGTGAATACCAGCATTTCATATCCACTGTGAGAAAACAGGTGCCTGTAAATCAGTGCTTCATGTTCTTTTTATTTTTTATTTTTTATTTATTTTTTTGTTGAGATAGAGTTTCGCTTTGTCGCCCAGACTGGAGTGCAGTGGCCGGATCTCAGCTCACTGCAAGCTCTGCCTCCCAGGTTCACGCCATTCTCCTGCCTCAGCCTCCCGAGCAGCTGGGACTACAGACGCCCGCCACCTCGCCTGGCTAGGTTTTTGTATTTTTTTAGTAGAGACGGGGTTTCACCGTGTTAGCCAGGATGGTCTCGATCTCCTGACCTTGTGATCCGCCCGTCTCGGCCTCCCAAAGTGCTGGGATTACAGGCTTGAGCCACCGCGCCGGCCAGTGCTTCATGTTCTTTAAAGTGCAGACCATAACAATCAATTGACATCCTTCTGTAAATAACAATGCATGGTTTCTCAAGGAACCCAGCAGGTAATTGATTCCCTGGTCTAAAGAAGCTCTAGGACTGTGATTTTGTGATATCTATAGAATCCCTCAACTGACTTTACTGTCTTGTTTTTAGTTAGCACTCGAAATAAAGGTTCATGAATCTTTATTATACACCTAGCCTCTCTGGAATAGAGTAGCATCAGTGTGTACGCTTGGAATATGCCCAGTCCTATCTGCATTTCTACTGTAAGGCCACAGTAACAAATACCCAGTGGGGCAGGAGGATGTGGGTTTTGTGCATATTTAGATCCATCCTCAAGTGACTCCAGACACCTGAGGCAGGTGATGATGTATCAGATTATATTTTACAATGGGCTAATCCCAAAGCCCCAAATCGCCAACTACAAATGTGGCTATACAATAGAGAGGAAGGTTTTGTGTCCTAAATGCTTGACTGTTCCATGGTTTCTGTTTTTTAAGGAGAGCTGACCATGTGACCTTACTACTCTGACCACAGTTAACTGGACCAGGGATGGGTGCTTGACTCAAGGCTGGCCAGTAACCTGTGAAATGGCATGAGACCTCTGCCAACAGGGCTACTCTACTTGGGAAAGTGACCAACTAAGCAAATTAGGTTATCTTTCTTGGAGAGTTTAAATGCAGGACATGGGTACCATTAGAGGAAGGTAGGAGAAAAATAAGGGAAACATAGAATATGTTGTTTTTAACTATATAATTTGAGATACATAAACCATAGTTTTATCTCTTCTATAATCCTGAAAATATTAAAATTATTCATGAGGATAGAAAATAAAATCATATAAAAATCATGAGCATTATCTTGTGCAAAGATCTTCTAATCTGTGGTTTAAAACCAACTTATGTTCTAACTTTTACCCAGACAACAACAAAACCATCTGTTGAGTGGAAAAGCCAAGTGGTCAGAAAGTCAGAAAAAGGCAGGAGGCCCAAGCCATGAGGCAGGAGAATCTGCAAGGTGAGAGAAACCACAATAAGCAGAAATCAGGACGTAGCCAGTAGGAGAGTAGAGAATGGTAGTTTTGTGAGCTCAAAGGTTGTGACTGAAAATTAAAAACAGAGTCATTACACTGATGGCATACTAAGATAAGTAACAATAGCACTAAAGAGAGAAAACCCATTGCCAGAAACACTGAATCACAAAGTCCTTACAGTTTTCTGTGAGACCAGCTTGTTTGGCTGTTGTGTTTCTTAGTCTTCCTCTCAATAAAAATTTGGCGTAGATAACAATCACCTAGGATGTGAATTAAAAATCTACTACCTGAAACCCTGAAGAAGTTCTGATCCAGAGGATGTGGGCCATGACCTAGGAATCTTCATTTTACATATCTGAGCCTGATAGTGCAATAAATCAGCCCTTAAGAAACACAAATCTAAGCTATCCTGAGGTTGTATACATTCCTTGATACTGGAAAGAAAAAAATCTATCTAATATAGAACCCATCTATGATTTCAATTTTGCAGATGTAGCCCAGAGTTGGAGCATCTAGGACACATTGCTGTATTGGTTTTATAATTATCTTTGCATTAAATAAAAGTCACTTCTAGAAATGCCACATTTTAAGTATTTTAAAATAAAAGGCTCTCCCTGTCTTCATCCCAAAGGATTGTACAAGGCTTGTATTCCTCTCTTCCCCTGAAGAACTCTCCTCTACTCAAACTCATTGATTTCCAAACATGGGCCAAATTCTGTTCATGTCTGAACCAATGCATACACTCACCCACCCTATCCCTACTTAGAGGAATAGTGAGGAGGGAGCTCACAAGCTCAACTAAGGTTGACTTGTGTAGAATATTGGGTGAGGACACTGTTGAGTCCTACAGGACCGGGTCTGGGTGTTGGAATGGAAACTAGAACTTCCCCCTAAAGATAATCCAGCTGGGAATCAAGACAATAGTCAAGACAAAGTCCACTAGGGAATACCAAGTTTTAAGACTGAAGACACTAGGTTCAAAGACCAATGCAAAAGCTGGAGGCAGGGTCAGGCACGGTGGCTCACGCCTGTAATCCCAGCACTTTGGGAGGCCAAGGCGGGCGGATCACGAGGTCAGGAGATCAAGACCATCCTGGCTAACATGGTGAAACTCCATCTCTACTAAAAATACAAAAAATTAGAGGCAGGAGAATGGCGTGAACCTGGGAGGCAGAGCTTGTAGTGAGCCGAGATAGCGCCACTGCAGTCTGGCCTGGGCGAAAGAGCAAGACTCTTGTCTAAAAAAAGAAAAAAAAAAGCTAGACACAGCAATCAAGGCAGAGGTCTCAGAGCTAGAAGGACAGAGCAGGCAGAAATAGAGTCCATATAAAGTACCTGGTCACTCTGACTAAGTGGTACCAATGCCACTGAATGGTTGCAGCTGAAATTCATGATTCAATGAGTACTTGGAGATGTACACTGGCTTAAAGCCCTTGTGAATCAACCTGTCTTCTAACAACTCTTGTTCAATTCTCAGGACTAAAAGTTTGCCAAGACAGCCTTTGCCCACATGCTGGTACCATTTGTGGGCAGAACTTTCTTATGCTGTTTAACTGGTTAGTACCATCTATTTGTGAACTGATGTCTCAATATCCTTATCTATAAAATGGGAATTATAATAGTACCTAACCTATAAATTCTTTTTAGTTAGAAGAATTAATA
The DNA here is from genome assembly GCF_000951045.1 of Mandrillus leucophaeus. Lineage (NCBI taxonomy): Eukaryota > Metazoa > Chordata > Mammalia > Primates > Cercopithecidae > Mandrillus > Mandrillus leucophaeus. Next base: position 593,046 of record NW_012110364.1, on the reverse strand, counting down.
TGTGAAATAAGATAATATATAAATGCCTGGCACTTAGAAAACACTAAAAAATTGTTGATTGGGGATGAAGGTGAACAAAATGATATAAATGTATTTATTGCCACTGAACTGTACACTTAAAAATGGTAAAGATGGTAAATTAAAAAAAAGAAAAAAACTTCTTGATTGCTGCTGCCACCATTGTTGCTGCTGTTTGCCAGTGTTACTATAATTAACAATTTCTTACGAACAACCAATTATTTTGACACCTTTCCCCTTTATGTTGGAATTTTTTTTTTTTTTTTTTTTTTGAGCCAAGGTCTTATTCTATCACACAGGCTGGAGTGCAGTGGCGTAATCACGGCTCACCACAGTCTTAACCTCCCAGACTCAAACAATCCTCCCACCTCCGCCTCCTGAGTAGCTAGGACCACAGGCATATGCCACCATGCTCAGTTAATTTGTTTGTAGAGATGGGGTCTCACTATGTTGCCTGGGCTGGTCTCAAACATGGGCTCAAGCAGTCCCCCCACCTCAGCCTCCCAAAGGGCTGGATTATAGGAATGAGCTACCATGCAGCAAATTGTATGCTGAATCTCTTGATATTGACTTCTTGCCTAGATCACGACACATGTTGTTGGCTGTTTGTTTCCTTCTAGGTACTAGTTTCAGACAGAATTCCCTCCTGAAAATTAGTCTGTTTGATACCACCGCCTACCACTTCCTGATAGTGTTACCTATCTCACCAGGTAACAGGTCATTTCCATCATGTCCCCAAATAACACAAATTTCTTCTTCCTTATCAGATATTCCTGAAGACCTATCTCAAATACTTTCTTCTTCATAAACTTTACGTAATCTGAAGGGTTCTCCCAGCTCTCTGGAGTGCCTACTATATGTAAGTTGAATAATTAATCTACCAATTAATCATTTGCTGCTTCATAAAATCTTTTCTGTAAGTCCCTCAAATTGTTATTTAAATCATGTATTATTATTTAACTTATCATACATCGGTCTTGTGCACCCAGTAAGATAGTATCCTCCTCAATGATAGCAACTGTTATTCATCTTTGTATGCCCCACAGCTAAGCACCATGCTTTTCACAGAGCTCAACAAATATATGTGATTTGATTTGAAATGCTTAGTTAGAATACCATAAAAGACTACCCATTCCACATTCAGAGGAAGTCATTAAGATTTAAAGAGGCCATTAAGGACTAATCCAATAACTTAGAAGAGAGTAAATAGCTTACTTTCAGGCAGATGTGCTAACTTTCTAGGCCACTAAGGTTCTATTTAAGCAATTTACTATGAGTAAATTATCAAATGGATCCAGGTAGCTCAAAAAGGCTAATACCTGCTACTTCCTACTAAGAGGTAAGCTATGCCTTCTTTGCCTGCTCTGAGCAATGCCAACCAAAACCATCTATTGCTTATAATGTACTGAGCATTATATTTAAACAGAGTAACCATTTGGACTGAACTTACATAGCTGAAGAAAGCAGTTCCGTAAGCTGTAAGATTACACTGCACTGCTGGTACCCAGATGCTACTGACTTGCCCTAATATTGACATCACTCTTCTCTTCTTCCTACCCCATATTCTAAAATGCTCATATGTAACATGAAAAAAAAAGGAAGAATAATTAATTCAGTTGCATTCACTGTTTTGTTTGTTTGTTTTGGAGATGGGTCTTGCTCTGTCACCCAGGCTGGAGTGCAGTGGCACAATCTCAGTTCACTGAAACCTCCGCCTCCCGGGTTCAAGCGATTCTCCTGCCTCAGCCTCCCAAGTAGCTGGGATTACCATGCCTGACTAATTTTTGTATTTTTAGTAGAGACGGGGTTTCACCATGTTGGCCAACCTGGTCTCGAACTCCTGACCTCAGGTGATCCACCCGCCTCAGCCTCCCAAAGTGCTGGGACTACAGGCGTGAGCCACAGTGCCTGGCTGTATTCACTGTTAATTGTTGCAGAAATTGCACTCATAGTAAAGATACAAAGGGATTTAAAACCTGAAAACATGATATCTGTTTCACAAAACTGCCATTCTAGTTGGAAGTAAAGTGGTGGAAAGGGAAGTGAGATAGGAAACACAGAAACAATCATGAAACAATGTGGTGCATACTACAATAATGATATCTGCAAAGTGTTCTGGTGAGGAGTGGGGAGTCCTAACAGCTTTGGGGGAGGAGTTAAGAGAAGCAGATGTTGAGCTGTGCCTTAAGGGGGCATCAGGAGTTCTCCAAGGGAGACAAGAGGAGAAATGGCAAACGCAGAGAGATCCATGAACAAAGACATGGTTTTGGCAAAAAGCAATCTTAGAGGTACTTTTGTCCAAGCCCTGACTGTTACAGACCAAAGAAAACCAAAAATAAGACCGAGGGATGTCAGGTGACACATAGCCACAACTGGAAATGAAAAAACAAACCTTGAACCTGCATCCGTCTGACCTATGTCAAATCTGGTGCTTGGCCTGATTTGATAAATTGCATATTTAATGGAATTTCAATGTAAAAAGGAGTCTTGGTAAGTAAATCCTGCTCAATTGGAAGTTCATTTTTACACTCACTCATTCAATCACTCGACAAGTATTTACTGGCATCAGCTAGGTGCCAGGTACTCTATTAAGAGATAGGAAACTAAGACTTAAAAATAACCAAGACAGACATAAATCATGATCTCACGGAACTAACAAATTAGTAGAGGATATGAATAAATAAGTTGGCAGTTAGAGATGAGTGTAAGGGTTGTGACGGGGAAGTACAGAGTGCCATGGGGGCAGGCTTGGGAGAAGCTTTACTGCATAGAGAAGCATCACCCTGTAGGCTAAAACCTGAGGAGTAAGAAGGAGTTAGCAAGGTGTTGCATGAAGGGATAACAGCACCTGTAAAGGCACCAAGGAACAAAGATCCAAAAATAAGAGAGTGCATTATGCGTAAGAATTCAAATTTCAGTGTGAGTGGTGTTCTTCCTCCCTATGCTATCCCTTAGCCAGCTCCTACTTATCATTTAAATTGCAGATGGCATGTAATAGCCTCCCTTTCAAAACACTCTAAAAATCAGGTTCCCTTAATGTCTTTGCTGTGAACTGCAATTACTGATTTATCATCTGGCTTCCCCATCAAACTGTAAGCTCTTTGAGGGCAGGAATGATGTCCTTGATTCTAATCTCTTGAACTGCAAATGTTACCTTGTGGAAAAGTGTTCTTTGTAGATGTGATTCAATTAAGGATCTTGAGATGGGAAGATTATCCTGGATTATCCAGATGGGCCCTAAATGCAATTACAAGTATCCTTCTAAGAGAGAAGTAGGGGGAGACTTGACTACAGGCAGAAGAGAAGAAAGCCACAAGACCACAAAGGTAGAGATTGGAATGATGCAGACACAAGCCAGAGAATACCAGGAGCCACCAGAAGTCGGAAGATTCTAGATTCTCCCTGCTGCAGACTCCAGAGGGACCAAAGCCCTGCCAAACCTTGATTTCAGCCCAGCGATATTGATTTCTTTGTTCTTTTTTTTTTTTTTTGAATTGGAGTCTCTCTCTGTCACCCAGGCTGAAGTATAGTGATGCGATCTCGGTTCACTGCAAACTCCACCCCCAGGGTTCAAGATATTCTTGTGCCCCAGCCTCCCGAGTAGCTGGGATTGCAGGCGCATGCCATCACACCCTGCTAATTTTTGTACTTTTAGTAGAGATAGGCTTTTGCCATGTTGGCCAGGCTGGTCTCAAACTCCTGACCTCAAATGATTCGCCAACCTTGGCCTCCCAAAGTGCTGGGATTAGAAGGCGTGAGCCACCACGCCTGGCCCTGGTGTTACTGATTTTGGATTTTTGGACCCCAAAATTGTGAGAGAATAAATTTCTGTTGTTTTAAGCCACCAAGTTTATGATAATTCATTACAGCAACAGAAAACCAATACAAACACTGATATACATCTTTTCCCATAATAATTGTTTTGGTGTTTTAGCGTTAATTCCTTTGGATAGATTCCTAAAAGTGGAGTTGTGAATCAAAGAGTATGACCCTTATTTTAGGTATAATGAAGATTACTAAATAAGTTTCATAAAACAATTTCTATAAACACCAATAATGTAAGAGTGTTTCTATTCACCACACCATCTTCATCACTAAATATTTTCATTAATTTGAATGTGTGCTATTTTGATATGCAAAAATAGTTTTTCAGTGTTGTTTTAATTTATATTTCTTTGCTTGCTAATGAAAATAAATATTTTCCCATGTTTACTTATTAGCCTTATTTCTTTTGTACATGTGCAAAGTTTTTTTTTAGAGAGAGATTTGTATGTATTTCTCCTACAGCGACGATATCACACTTTTGTTTCTTAAATTTGCTTAAAACGCTTTATCTTACTCTATTGTTTGCCAGTTTATTTAGGTTGGATTTAGGTTTCTGTCTTTTTAAAGGGGCTGTGCAAAACTTTCATCTATACAAATAAGACAAAGTACTGATCCTTTCCTTGGTGCTCCTTTTGTCTCTAAACTTAGAAAGCCCCCTACTCCCCTTCCAGAAGAACACTATAAAGAGTAAATTCTAGTTTCTTTTAGATTATTTGTGGCTTGACTTTATATTTAACCCTTTTCTATCTGAAATGTACTTTTGTTGTGTATAGGGCAAGCTGAAAAACAAATGGATTGTTTTCATAAAGCAACAATACCAATTGTTGCACCATTTATTGAATAATCAATTTTTTCTCCACTGCTTTATAACACTTTTTTCATTATGTATTAAATTCTCATATACAATGGTATCTGTCTCTGTATATTGTGTTTCTCTAATCCAGTTGCCTATGATAATGTAAGTATTATATAGTTTTCAATACTACATTTTAAAATTTGTTTCCAAATATGGTAAGCTTGCCTCATCACCATTTATATTACTTTTTTGAAGTGTCTCTTTGTGTTTTTAATACTTCAGTAAGTTTGCAAAGGCGTTTAAAATTTTGTATGCTTTTATAGCAAATTTATCTAGTTCCCTCCACAACAGAAGGTATAGTGGCAGATCTATGATAAGCACTTATAAATTGTAGTGATTATTGCTAAATAATAACTTTTAAAAACACATTTTTTGTCTAGTTGATTTCTGAGCTATGTGATTTTTCATTTTACCAATTATGAAACAACCAAGTCCAGGAATTTTAGCCAATCATCTTTTTTGTTATTGGTTTTCAAGTTTAATTATAGGTTCAGAGAGCACATGTGCAGGTTTGTTACAAAGGCATACTGCAGAATACCGAGGTTTGGAGTACGAATGAATCTGTCTCCCAAGTAGTGAGGATAGTACATAATAGTTTGTTTTTGAGCCCTTCTCTCACTCCTTCCTTTCCCTCTCTTGTATTCCCCAGCATCTATTATTCTCATCTTTATGTCCCTGTGTACTCGAGGTTTAGCTCCCTTTATTTATTTGTTTATTTATTTATATATTTATTTATTTATTTATTTATTTATTGAGATAGAGTCTCTCTCTGCTGCCCAGGCTGGAGAGCAGTGGCACGATCTTGGCTCACTATAACCTCCACCTCCCGGGTTCAAGTGATTCTCCTGCCTCAGCCTCCCAAGTAACTGGAACTACAAGTGTGTGCCATCACACCTGGCTAATTTTTGTATTTTTAGTAGAGATAGGGTTTCACGATGCTTGCCAAGCTGGTTTCGAACTCCTGAACTCAGGTGATCTGCCCCCCTTGCCCTCCCAAAGTGCTGGGATTACAGGCGTGAGCCTCCATGCCCAGCTAGCTTTCATTTATAAGTGAGAACATGCAATATTTGGTTTTCTGTTTCTGCGTTAGTTTGCTTAGGACAATGGCCTCCAGCATCCATGTTGCTGCAAAGGACAAGATTTTATTCTTTTTTATGACTGTATAGTATAACCCCACTAAAAGACAGGCAACGGACATGAACAGACACTTCTCAAAAGAAGACATACAAGCAGCCAAATATAAAATGATTCTAGGTTTCTTACTATCCTCCTTTTTTTTTAATCACACATTTATCTCCTTTATATGCTGTAAATAATTCGATAAAGCAATATAACATTGCCAATTTCTTCTTGCATACCCTCATCACTTCTTGCTTTTATTGTGACCAATATTATTAGTCAATTTATATAGTTCCCGGTTCAGTCAACATTTTTCACATGTTTATATGAAAAAATGCTCATCATCACTAATCATCAGGGAAATATACATCAAAACCACAATCAGATACCAGCTCATAACAGTTATGAAGACCTTTGTTTAAAAAAGTCCAAAACATCTAAAAACAGCAGATGCTAGTGAGGCTATAGATAAAGGGAAATTCTTATACAGTGTGTGTGAGAATTTAAATTAGTCCAGCCACTGTTGGAAGCAGTTTGGAGATTTCCCAAAGAGCTAAGAGTTGAACTACCATTCAATCCAGCAATCCCATTACTGGATATATACCCAAAGGAAAATAAGTCATTCTACCAAAAGACACATGAACCCATTTGTTCATCACAGCGCTATTCTCAGTAGCAGAGACATGGAATCAACCCAGGTGCCCATCAGTTCTGAAATGGATAAAGAAAATATGGTGCATATACACCAGGAATACTACACAGCCAGTCTTCTTTTGGTGAATAAAAGCTTTGCTAAAACTCAACGCCCACCAACATACACACACACACACACACACACACACACACACACATTTCTAAGTGGTATCTGTTTTAAAAGACCTTAAAACATATGATTAAGAGAATGATTATTCCCACAGTAAGCTGAATAGACACCGTCTTTTACAGGACTCTTCTTCAAGTCTTTAAAACTGCTGAGCTATACTTGACTCGTAAGCCCTAAAACCGCACGTGCTCTTCAGCAAAAACTAGGTCAACAGTGAAATTTAACTAGTGTGAGAAACCATCACTTCCTCATATTATTAGACACCTTGTTGTATCTTTCAAAATACAACTGCACAACAATGCTTATTAGAATTCATTGATCTACTCGCCACTTTTTTTTTCCCTTGCCATGCACGAACAAAGCTAATCCTTAGGGATCACCTATGTATTCATTTAAATGTGATTTATTCTACATCTATTTGTGTCTTCTATGAGCTAAGTGCTGGGAATACAAAAATTAATAAGACACTGACCCTGCCATTAAGAAGCTCAGATATATATTGCAAGGGAAGTAGACAAATAAACAACTGCAATGGGACCCCGAGATAATGACTCGCTTCCTTCAAATGGGGTTAGCAAAGTTTTTATCTTAAGAGTAAGGCAGAATAGAAACCACAGGAATCCCTCCCCCAACCCTGTTTTTCTTACTTTAAAATAGCAACTGGTATCTCCTGTAATGACAACACAACCAGATGAAAATTGCAACAATATACTATGGGAGATGTCGTCGGAGATGGTATTTAAACTGCACCCTAAAGAATAAGATGGAAAAAGGATGGAGGGCATTTCAGGAAAAGGTAACATGAGGGTGTGAGAAACATAAAATGTTCTGGGAAAAAAAACTACTCCAGCATAGCAAAAGTGTAGAATTTCAGCTATATACAAATGTAGAAAAGATAAGATACAGAGCAGGGAATCAAGTCTTGAAAAATAAATTGGAGATAGAGTATAAAACTTAAATGCATTTGGTCTCTATGTTATTGCCAATGTCATATCAGGTTCTAAAGAAGTAGAATAAGACAATTCACCAACCCAGTCCTTGTAGCTCTCGTTGCTACCACTTCACTAAAACTATACTCGTCAAGGTCAAACATAGTCTCCATGTTGCACATTAGTGTTTTTAAAACATAACGTTGGTGACTATATAGAAAGCTGATTGGAGAGGGTTAAGACTTGTGGTAGTAATACAAGTTGGGAGATCGCTGCCACAATTAAAGCAAGAAATGATGAAGGTATAAAAGAAGAAATTGGCAATGTTATATTGCTCTATTGAATTATTTACAACATAGAAAGGGAGAAATCTGTGATTTGTAATAAGCAGAGCACAGTGAGAAATCTAGGATCATTTTCTAGTTCCTAGTTTGGTCAATTGCATGAGAAAGATGAGCAATTGGGGGAATCACATAATAATTTCCATGGTAGACTGTGTTGAATTTGAGTTGATTCTGGGTCATTCAGGCAGGGGGTTCAAGGTAGAAGTATGGGTCTGATACATGTAAGAGTAAGGGCTAGAGATATGGATTTCAATATCTTCTGAATTCGCCCATATTAATCTTACATTCTACTTCTGTTCTCATGGAAACTTACATTTTGATCTGTATGTTCAAAGGGAAGATCACTCTACTTGATTTGTTATCACCAGCCAATATTATCAGTCAATTTACTTAAATCATTCATAAAATGTAACTAGTACTGAATCTGAATTTAGTGAAAAAGTTGAGAGCTGGTTGTAGTCAGAGAAGAGATCTATGTGAAAACCACAAGGACATTATTAGCTCCTAGGAATATTCATAAAATGGTAAAATCATATGTTTACATATTTGTGAGTTAGCTCTCATCATGATCTTTGAATAGACAAATAAAATCTAAAATAAGTGTTATAGTGTTTATCAACCTACTCCAATATGGCTTCTATATTCCATGGAAACTATTTTTGTCAAGTTCATCAACAATCTTTGTGTTGAAAATTCAGCGGGCACTTTTCTGTCCTCATCTTAAGCAACTTCTCTCACCTTTCCACATAGAAAAGTACTTCTTTTTCTTGACACACTCTTCTTGCATGGCTTTGGCTTCGTTTCCTCCTGTCTCACTGACTATTTCTTTTCAGTCACCATCACCATCTCCTTCTCCAATACTTGACCTCTAAATGTCCCAGAGCTTCTCTTCTCTTTTTTTATACACTTCCCCCAAGTCATTCCTGTGCCTTCAAATACTTTCTATTTTTTGTGACATCCAAATTTATATTTAAAAGGTCTAGGAACCAGACATATATATCCAACTGCTTATTTGATATCTCCATTTGGATGTTTCATAGGTATCTCAGATTTAACAAAAAGGACAGATCTTTCACTTCTTCTCCATCTGCACCTCCCAGAAGTGTTCTTTTCCTGGTGTTCCCAATCATGGTAAAGGACATTCAGTTTCACAAGCCAGAAACATACAAGTCAACCCTGATCCTTTCCTTACCCACATTCACAATCCTTCTGCCTTCAGTCCATCAGTCAGTTCTACCTCCAAAATACACTTAGAATACCCTTCACTGTCTCTATCTCCTCTGCCACTACCCTAGTTTGAGCCACCATCATCTCTCACCTGGACTAATCCATTCCATGTCTGACTGATCTCTCTGCTTATGTGTCCCTCTCCAATCTACTCTTCATCCAGCAGTCAAGTACTCTTTTAAAAGTGTATGTAGATTTATATAACTTCCTATGTAAGAAAAAAAATCATTTACTTCCCAGAGCATTTGGAATATAACCCAAAACTCTGCAAGGCCCCACAAAACCTTTTCTCTTAGCCTATTCAACCCCTTGCTCCCTGGGATGCAGCCACACTGGCCTCTCTATAATTCCTAGACCCGGCCAGACTTGTTCCCTTTTCTAAGAACACTCTTTCCTTATTCTTTGCATAGTTGCTTCTTCATCTTCTTTTTGGATAGTAAATGTTCCTTAGAGAAATATCTCCTGGCCACCTTATCTCAAGAAGCCTGACCCCTTACACATATCTCATTCTCTACCACAGAATTATCTTTATTTATTTTACAGCACTTTACAACACAGATTATAATCATTGTGTTTATATTTTGGGGTACTTATTTATTCTCCATCTCCTCCACTGGAATACAAGCTTCAAAAGGAACACGGCCATGTCTGGTGTTCCACTGCTATGTTTCCAGGGCCTGGTGCATGATGGCACTGAATAAAATGCTGGGAGGAAGGAAGAAAAGAACGAGATGCAGGTAGGAAGGGAGAGAAAGAGGGAGAGAGGCAGGAAAGAAAGGAGAGACAGGCTGTAGGTAACCAGAAACTAAAGGTTTTATTTTCAGGGAAACTTCAGAGGATATTACATAAGAAAAGTAGCTTCAGTTTTTGCAGTTCTTAAACACTGTGTCAGAAGAACTTCCGTAAGCAAACATTTGGAATTTGCCTTGTGACATCAACATTCACACAACCGAGAGAATTAAAGCTGGTAATTAAGGCTGGCAATCAGGGTTTTTCAGCTCTTATGGATTTAATAACTCTTAATTTGCAAATGCTTGTACCAGAAAGACTGCATCTTCAAAAAAATCAAAAACATGAAAACACAACTAATAAACAAGCACCCATGTTTGATTAAATATCAGAGGAAGAATGAAAACCTGAAGAAAACATTCAAATGATTTCATCTATCCTAATAAAACATAAGGAAGAGAATGTCTGAAGGATGTTTTGGAGCATGCTTGGCAGAACTGTGGTTATGCCAAATGTCACCTTCTTCCAGCAAGTTTCAAAGAAGTATCTTTCTTGTTCTAAGCTAGCCTCTCCACCTGGGTTCCTGAATCCATTTCCTCCCATATCCTCAAATACTTTGCTTCAAATGTTATTTCTTCTTTCTCCTGTATTTCAACATCTTGCCCTCTCCATAGGCTCCTTCTCAAAAGTGTAAACAAGCTCAGTTTCCTATTTCAAAATACACACTCATTGGCTTTTAATTCTCCACTAGCTATCTCCATCTCTTCTCAGCAAGCTCCTCCAAAGACTAGTCTTTCTTCCATTATTGCCTCTTCAGTGAACTGCCGTCAAGATTCTGCTCTTACTACTCTTGTGATACTGCTCTGGTAAAAGCCATCTTTGGCATCCTAATTTACCACTCTCTTTTTATTCAGAATCTTGGCTTCTCTGCATCAACTGACCATACTGTTATCTCTCTGCTTGGAATAATTCTTCCTTTGCTTAACAGAGAATGACTCTCTTCAGTCCCATGCTATTAATATTGCCACTCCTTCTACTTGCCAGATTCCCCTCCTCCCTAGTCCTTTAATGTTGGTAATTGCCAGGGATACTGTCTTTATTTCCAATATTAACATTCTCCGATGTTATCTTATCCATTTCTACATCTTCAGTTAATGCCTACATATCAGTATCACTCAAATTCATGCCCCTAGCTCAGACCTCTCCTGTAATCTCAAAGTACCTATATTACTGCCTGGATTAAACACAGATGTTTCAAACCCATCTCCAATCTCTACTCTATGTTTGCTCCTCTTCTGAACTTTCCTCATCTGAGTGAATGGCCCACTATCTACCCAGTTATCTCAGCTGAGAATCTGGGTATCATCTTAGACTCCTCCCTCTTCTTCATTCCAACTTACAACCAAGTCCTATTAACGCTGCCTTTTCAAAATCATTTTTCCAATTGATCTCCTTGTTTTCAACCTTGTGGCTATTGCCTCATTCAGTCTCATAGAAATCAGACTCTCAGGCTCTCTCCGCCTCCAGTCTAACATTCTTTTTATCCATCCACCATGTTGTAAGAGTTTTTTTTTTTTCCTCAAATTGCAGTTTTTTTCTCTGTGCCCCAATTCTTGTATTTTTGTGTCTGTTCATCTGCATTCTTTGGCCTGGAGTGTCTCAGTCCTTGTTTACTCAGACATTTACTCACTTTCCAGGCACATTTCAAGAATAACCTTCTCTGTAGAGATTTCTTAACCCTCCCAACCCCATAAAATCAATGAGTCATCCTTTAATCCCATGACATTCAGTACTGACATTCGTCATGCCATCCTAAACACTGTACTGCATCTAAAGATAATTCTACTATATTCTAAGTTCTGTTTGCTCTATTTTAGGGTTTCTCGATGTCAGGAATTGAAACTTACTTATCTTTCTCCTTCCAGCACAAACACAGTGTGCAGCACATATTTGACAATAATGTTACTTGCTGAATGAGTGAATAGCCTTTACATTGTTAAAAGAATAAAAACACTATCATGAAAGACAGTCCTCTTGTCTAAAAATAATAATAGAGCACATTAAAAATTAACTACATCAACACTCATCTCTACACCAAAATCTGGTTCTGCCTTCAAACTGAAATCCTAACTATAACAATAATGAAATATTAAATGTTCATTGAGTAATATTTTCCAAGGCACATAGAAAGCATGGGTTTTCATGATTGCCTGGAGATTTGCTGTACAATCTAGTAAGACCTTTCCATTAACCTCAGCTCCTCTGCTCCTGCCCCACATAGAAGCAGTGTGCCTCTGCAGACTTCTGAATGTTTCTTCCGGCTACCGTTACACACCTGTGGATCCTGAGCCCTCTATATGCTACTGATGCTTAAGAGTGCAGAGGTCAAAGAACAGGAACTGCGTTATTTTACATCTACACTCTGTACTTTAAACGATATCCTCGGTCTGGGGCCAAGCACATGCTGGGCTCCTACTGAAGATGTTATCCAACACTCCTGACCTTGCCTTACTTAACTTTCTCTTCCTTCCTGAATTATCTGACTACCTGGATCTGACCCATTTTTAAAAATCGAACCTTTAGTTCCTTCTCATCATTAGTTCCTGGAGGACATGGAACACATCCTAGAAGCAATGGGAGACAGTACCTAGGTAAGAGGAAATTCACTAAAATTTGGTGAGAATAATAAGAACAGAGCCAGAACTGGGGTACCCAGTACCAGAGGTCAGAGATCAAGATTTACAAGGAGCTATTTGTTGATGCAGTCCAGTCTCAGATCTGGTTCCTTGAAATAAAAGATTACCTGATCCAAGGAGGTATATGCTGAGTAGAGCTTCAGAAGTAGAGATGGGAGAGTAGACTTGTTAGAATCAGAGGCAAGACATATCAAGATCTGGCCTAGCCCCCAAGAACAGGCAGTGGTGGAGTCACAACAATAACCCAGCTGTCAGACTCCAAAACTCTGTGCTTATGGACCGAGCACCCTGAACCTTCAAGAGTGTCAGTAAAGATTAGAGCTAAGGTGCATTAAACACCTGGCTCAGTGCCTGGCACATAGGATGCGGTTACTGTTCATGCTACTATTATTATCTTACACTTGACCCTACAAAGTCATCAGCTACTTTTTTCTTTCTGGATATATTTTCACTGGTTCAACATTTCACCACTTGGAGAAGCTTTGTGTACTCTTCAAACTCAACAACTCCATTATGCTCACCTTCCTCAATAATTTTTTTAAAGATATTGGTGGATTACTGTTATGATTTTTTTCCTAGGGAATTTCTTCCACTATGAATATTTCTCTGTGCACATAATTACTTGGTGTACTTACCCTTTCTCCAATATACTTAAATAATAGGACTGTGATTTTGAAATATGGTCCTCTTTCTACTGTGACTCAATTTTGTTTTGTTTCAATGATAAGCCCCTGCACTCTCTTTAGATACACATTCTCAGTTTCCTTACGAGGCTTCTTTTCCTCCACTTGACCTTTAACTCTTAGAATTTCAATACACTCTGAAGAATTGGGGTATAATAATATCTCATCAGAGGTCTTAAATGCTATTATTTCTCCAATCACTAAATATCCAGAATGAACCGATTCCAACACCTTTCCTACTAACATGCCAATGCAGTAGTACCTAAGCTTTGTTTCCTATAAATGTACAACAAAAATCACTCATAAAATGTGTGTTATTAGTGTATGTGAAAAACAGGTGCATTTATAGGAGCAATAATCTTACTAAAAATTAATGTCCTGGGATAAGAAGCACATAAGGAAATAAAACATCTTTTGTGTAAGTATAACAACATTATTTTGTTTTGTTTTTGAGACAGGGTCTCACTCGGTTGCTCAGGCTGGAATACAGTGATGCTATCATGGCGCACTGTAGCCTCAATCTCCTGGGCTCTGGCAACCCTCCTGCCTCAGTCTCCCAAGTAGCTACAACTACAGACATGTGCCATCATGCCCAGCTAATGTTTTAATTTTTTGTAGAGACAGTATCTCTCTATGGTGCCCAGGATGGTCTCAAACTCCTTGCCTCAAGTGATCCTCTGACTTGAGCCTCCCAAGGTGTTGGAATTAAAGTGTGAGCCACCATGCCTGGCTGACAGAACTTTAAAAGATATTTTTAAACACACCACTTAAAAGATATTTTAAAAGACACCAAGTTTGGAAAAGATCAACCGGAGGAATTTTGTTCATTTTTGTCATGTTTGTATTTTGAGTTCTAAATAATTGACTCCACACAGAAATTGAAGGATCAGAGATTTTAAAATACACTCCAGGCAGGCAAGATGGCGCACTTGAAGCAGCTAATGTGCACCACTGTCATGGAGAGGGAAAAAAAGGGCTAGTGATCACTGACCCCGCAGGCCGATCATCTAAGAAACCACATGGATTCATTGAGGCAGCCAGGGGACACGGAGAGCAGAGAGAAATGAAACTGGGCACCAGTCTATCTGGGCTCAGTGTGGAGCCAGGTGAACCTCTCCAACATGGGAAAGAGTGAGTGAGTGACAGCCCCCAGGGAGATTCATTCTCTCCACAGGAACTATGCAAGACTGGGAATGGAAGAATTCCCCTGATCCCTCATACACCATCCTACCATGCTTCTAGACTGGCGCAGAAAGCCACCTGGACATTTTACAGGGGCACCTCTCAAGTTCAAGGGGACCTGTACAAGCCTTGGGTCCCTTAGCAGATCAGCACTGTCACCATGGCCCCAACAGAGGCTTTAGTTACAGTGCCTGGGAATAGTAAGTTTGCTCCATACCCCCTTGCTGGATGGGGCTTGGTGCCAGCTCCTTGGCCCAGGAGTCCCACCTTGTCCCAAATTCAGATGGCCCCTGCACCCACCCCCACCACTGGTACAAACAATGCCTGCTAGAGCTTCTGGCCCAGAGGTATTGCTTCTCTGGCAATTCAACCAGTGGACGCAGCTTCCTGTTATCCCAAGAAGCATCTGGATGGCAGGGCAGGTGTCCCCACTGACCCCCAGTACTGGTAGCCAGGAAAGCCATGCCTGCTAGAGCAGGAGTCCCCATGCCTGGGCCACTGACCAGTACTGTGTGGCCTGTTAGGAACCAGGCCATACAGCATGAGGTGAGCAGTAGGTGAGCGAGCAAAGTTTCATCTGTATTTACAGCCAATCCCCATTACTCGCATTACTGCCTGAGCTCTGCCTCCTGTCTCCTGGATAAAAAGGCAGCACTAGATTCTCATAGGAGCACAACCCTATTGTAAACTGCGCATGTGAGGGATCTAGGCTGTGTTCTCCTTATGAGAATCAAATGCCTGATGATCTGTCACTGTCTCCCATCATCCCCAGAAGGGACCATCTAGTTGCAGGAAAACAAGCTCAGGGTTCCCCCGATTCTAAATTATGGTGAGTGTTACAATTATTTCATTGTATGTCACAACGTAATAATAATAGAAACAAAGTGCACAATAAATGTAATGTGCTTTAAGCATCCTGTAACCATGCCCTGCCCTCCCCACTCCAATCTGTGGAAAACTTATCTTCCATGAAACTGGTCCCTGGTGCCAAAAAGGTTGGGGACTGCTGTGCTAGAGCTTCCAGATCAGTGGTCCTACTTCTGCCTGAATTTGCTGAGGGGCATATCCTCCTGTTGCCCTGGAAACATCCAGGTGGCAGGGTGGGCAACTGCACCTCCCCGCCTCTCATAACCAGATGGGCCACACCCAGAGAGCTTCCAACGCAGTGGTCCTGCTTCCACCTGAATTCTGCAGGCAGGTGCAACCCCAGGTTTCCCCAGGAAGCACAAGGACAGCAGATTAGGGCTGACCTGGCCAGTGTACAGCTTGTCTGCCAGCTACAGCTCCTGCCTGAGGGAGCCCCACGGACCAGAACACCCAACAAAAGAAATGCAGGCATGGACATAGTATACAGACTCCTCCAAGACCCAAGAGCTGACTAGAATTGAAGTCAGTCAATTGAACCCATCTTATACAATAATCAAGACAAAAGGCATCAGAGAAGAAAAAAGAAAAAAAAAATCATCCAAAGAAGAGCAACTGCAAAGACTGAAGGAACCCCATGCAAATGAGACAGAACCAGCGCAAGACATCTGGCAACTCAAAAGGCCAGAGTGCCTTCTCTCCTCCAAATGACTGTACTAGTTATTCAGCAAAGGTTCTTAACCAGGCTGAAATGGCTGAAATGACAGAACTGGAATTCAGAATATGGACAAGAACAAAAATCATCGAGATTCAGGAGAATGTTGAAACCCAATCCAAGGAAGCCAAGAATCAAAATAAAATAATATAAGAGTTGATAGATGAAATAGCCATTATAAAAGAGAACCAAACTGATCTGATAGAGCTGAAATACACACGATGAAAATTGCATAATGCAACTGCAAGTATTAACAGTAGAATAGACCAAACTGAGGAAAGAATATCCAAGCTCAAACACCAGCTCTCTGAAATAAATCAGACAAAAATAAAGAAGAAAGAATGAAGAAAGCTTCCAAGAAATATGGGATTATGTAAAGAGGCCAAATCTATGACTCTTTGGTGTCCATGAAAGAGACAGGGAGAAAGCACGTAACTTGGAAAACATATATTAGGATGTTGTCCATGAGAACTTCCCCGACCTCACTAGAGAGGCCAACATTCAAATCCAGGAAATGCAGAGAATCCCTGTGAGATACTACACAAAAAGACCATCCCCAAGATACATATAATCAGACTATCCAAGGTTGAAATGAAAGAGAAAAATGTTAAAGCCAGCTAGAGAGAAGGGGCAGGTCACCTACAAAGAGAACCCCCTCAGGCTAATAGCAGTTTTTCAACAGAAACCCTAAAAGCTAGAATAGATTTGGAGTCTGTATTCAACATTCTTAAAGGAAAAAGTTTCCAAACAAGAATTTCATACCCAGCCAAACTAAGATTAAGAAGTGAAGCAGAAATAAGATCCTTTTCAGACAAACAAATACTGAAGGAATTTATTACCATCAGACCTATCTTACAAGAAGTCCTGAAAGGAGTGATAAATATGGACAGGAAATACCATTATCAGCCACTACAAAAGCACACTTAAGCCCACAGATGAGTGACACTATAAGGAATCACACAAACAAGTCTGCATGATAGCCACACAATGAAAAGATCAAATCTGCACATATCAATACTAACCTTGAATGCAAACAGGCTAAATGCCCCAATTAAAAGACACAGAGTGGCAAGCTAGATAAAGAACCAATACCCAATAGTATGCTATCTTCAAGAGACTCATCTCACATGCAGTGGCATCCCTAGGCTCAAAACATAGGGATGGAGAAAATCTACCAAGCAAAGGGAAAACAGAAAAAAGCAGGGGTTGCAATCCTTATTCCAGACAAAATGAACTTTAAACCAACAAAGATCATAAAGGACAAGAAAGGGCATGGTAAAGGGTTCAATTCAACAAGAAGATCTAACTGTCCTAACCATTTATGCACCCAACACAGGAGCACCCAGATTCGTAAAGCAAGTTCTTAAGAGACCTACAAAGACACTTAGATTGTCACAGAATAATAGTAGGAGATTTCAACATCCCACTGACAGTATTAGATTATTGAAGCAGAAAATTAACAAAGATATTCAGGACCTGAGCTCAGCACTTGACCAAATGGACTTAATAGACATCTACAGAACTCCCCACCCCAAAACAATAGAATATATATTCTTCTCGTCACATTGCAGTACTCCAAAATTGACCACATGATTCAAAATTTAAAAAATACTCAGAAAATTCCAAAAAACCCAAAATCATACCAACCACACTCTTGGACCACAGCACAATAAAAATAGAAATCAAGACTAGGAAAATCACTCAAAACCATATAATTGCATGAAAAATAAATGACCTGCTGCTCCTGAACGACTTTTGGGTAACAATAAAATCGAGGCAGAAATCAAGAAATTATTTGAACAAAGATATGATATACCAGGATCTCTGGGATACAGCTAAGGCAGTAAGAGGGAAGTCTATAGCACTAAATGTCCACATTCAAAAGTTAGAAAGATCTCAAATTAACAACCTAATATCACAACTAAAAGAACTAGAGAACTAAGAGCAAACCAATCCCAAACTAGCAGAAGACAAGCAATAACCAAAATCACAGCTGAACTGAATGAAATTGAGGCATGAAAAACAACACATACAAAAAATCAGTGAATCCAGGACTTGGTTCTTTGAAAACATTAAAACGATAGATAGACTGCTAGCTAGACTAATAAAGAAAAGAAGAGAGAGAAGATGCAAACAAACACAATTAGAAATTATAAAGGGGACATTACCACTGACCTCACAGAAATTTAAAAAAAAACCATTAGAGACTATTTATGAACACCTCTATGAACACAAACTAGAAAATTCAGAAGAAATGGATAAATTCCTGGATGCATATGCTCTCCCAAGACTGAACTAGGAAGAAATTGAATCCCTGAACAGACCATAATGGAACATTTGGAATGCAATGAATTCCAAAATTGAGTCCATATTAAAAAGCCTACCAACTAAAAAACAGCTCAGGACCAGACGAATTCAAAGCCTAATTCTACCAGATGTATAAGGAAGAACTGATGTCATTTCGATTGAAACTATTCCAAAAAATTGAGGAGGAAGGATTCCTCCCCAACTCACTCTATGAGGCCAGTATTATCCTGATACCAAAACCTGGCAGAAACACAACAAAAAAGGAAAATTTAAGGCCAATATTGCCTTGATGAACATAGATGCAAAAATCCTCAACAAAATACTAGCAAATCAAATCCAACAGCACATAAAAAGCTAATCCACCATAATCAAGTAGGCTTTATCCCTGGGATGTAAAATTGGTTCAACATACACAAATCAATAAATGTAATTCATCACATAAACAAAACTAAAAACAAAAACCACATGACAATCTAAATAAATGTGAAAAGGCTTTCAATAAAATTCAACATTCCTTCATGTAAAAAAAAATCCTCAGTAAACTAGACACTGAAGAAACATACTTCAAAATAATAAGACCCATCCATGACAAACCCAGAGCCAACATCATAATCAATGGGCAAAAGCTGGAATCATTCCCCATTTAAAACTAGCACAAGACAAGGTTGCCCTTTCTCACCACTCCTATTCATCACAGTATTGGACATCCTGGCCAGAGGAATCAGGCAAGAGGAAACAAAACAAAAAGAATCCTATTTCCAATTGCCACAAAAAGAATAAAATACCCAGGAATACAGCTAACCAGAGAGGTGAAAGAGCTCTACAGCAAAAATTACAAAACTCTACTCAAAGAAATCAGAAATGACACTTGTAACAAATAGTAAAACAGTTCATTTTCATGGATACGAATAATCAATATTGTTAAAACGGCCATACTGCCTGCCCAAAGCAATTTACAAATTTGATGCTTTTTCTATCAAACTACTGATGACATTCTTCACAGAATTAGAAAAATAAAAGTATTTAAAAATTTATATGTAGCCAAAAAAGAGCCCAAATAGCCAAGGCAATCCTAAGCAAAAAGAACAAAGCTGGAGGCATCACATTACCCAACTTCAAACTATACTATAGGGCTATAGTAATTAAAACAGCATGATACAGGTACAAAAACAGACACATAGACCAACTGAACATAATAGAGAGCCCAGAAATAAGGCTGCACACCCATGACCATCTGATCTTTGACAAAAAATTAATAAAAACAAGCAATGGAGAAAGGATTCAATAAACGGTGCTAGAATGACTGGGTAGCCATATACAGAAGATTGAAACTGGACTCATACCTTACACCACATACAAAATTCAACTCAAGATGGACTAAAGACCTAAATGTAAAACCTAAAACTGTAAGAACCCTGGAGGATAACTAGGAAACACCATTCTTAACACAGGAATTGGCAAAAATTTCATAATGAAGACACCAAAACCAATTGTAACAAAAGCAACAACTGACAAATGGGATCTAATTAAACTAAAGAGCTTCTGCAAAGCTCTTTAGTTTCAAGAAGGAAACTATCAACAGAGTAAACAAACAATATACAGAGTGAGAGAAAATATTTGCAATCTACACATCTGACAAAGATCTAATATCCAGACTATATAAAAACCGAAAAACCTCATTAAAAAGTGGACAAAGGGCCAAGTGCAGGGGCTCATGCCTGTAATCCCAGCACTTTGGGAGGCTGGAGGCTGAGGCAGGCAGATCACCTGAGCTCAGGAGTTCAAGGCCAGCCTGGGCAACATGGCAAAACCCTGTCTCGACAAAAAATAAAAATATTAGCTGGGCGCAGTGGCATGAGCCTGTAGTTCCAGCTACTTGGGAGGCTGAGGAAGGAAAATCTCTTAAGCCAGGGAGGCAGAGGTTGCAGTAAACCATGATTGTGCCACTACACTCCAGCCTGTATGACAGAGCCAGACCCTGTCTCAAAAAGAAAAAAAAAAAGGAGGGGGGGCAAAGAGTATGAACAGACACATTTCAAGAAAGACATACAAGCAGAAACAAGCATATTTAAAATGCTCAATATCATTAATCATTAGAGAAATGCAAATAAAAACCACAACGAGATATCATCTCATACCAGTCAGGTGGCTATTACTAAAAAGTCAAAAGATAATAGATGCTGGTGAGGTTGCAAAGAAAAGGGAATGCTTATACATGCTGGTGGGATTGTAAATTAGCTCAGCTATTGTGGAAAACAATGTCGCAATTCTTTGAAGAACTTAAAACAGAAATACCATTCAACCGATCAATCCCATTATTGGGTATATATCCAAAGGAATATAAATTATTCTACCATAAAGACACATACATGTGTATGTTCATTGCAGCACTATACACAATAGCAAAGACACAGAACCAATATAAAGCCCATCAACAGTAGACTGAAAAAAGAAAATGTGGTACATATACACCACAAATGCTGTGTAGCCATAAAGAAAGAACAAGATCATGTCCTTTGCAGCAACATGGATGGAGCTGAAGGCCATTATCCTAAGCAAAAAACACAGGAACAGAAAACCAAGTATCACATGTTCTTACTGATAGGTGAGAACATATGGATGCTAGGAGGGGAACAACAAGCACTGGAGCCTACTTGAGGGTGGAAGGTGGAAGAAGGGAGAAGATCAGAAAAAATACCTATTGAGTACTATACTTATTACTCATTTGACAAAATTATCTGTACACCAGACCTACATGACATGCAGTTCATCTATGTATTAGTCTGTTCTCACACAGCTATAAGGATATACCCAAGACTGGGTAATTTATAAAGGAGAGAGATTTAATGGGCTCACAGTTCCACTTGACTGGGGAAGCCTTACAATCGTAGTGGAAGGTGAAGGAGGAGCAAATGCACGTCTTACATGGCAGGAGGCAAGAGACCATGTGCAGGGGAACTGCCCTTTATAAAACCATCAAATCTCATGAGACTTATTCACCATCATGAGGACAGCATGGGAAAAACCCATCCCCATGATTCAATTACCTCCCACTAGGCACCTCCCACAATATGTGGGAATTATGGGAGCTACAATTCAGGATGAAATTTAGGTGGAAACACAGCCAAACCACATCATTCTGTCCCTGGCCCCTCCCAAATCTCATGCCCTCACATTTCAAAACCATCCCTTCCCAACAGTTCCCCAAAGTCTTTACTCATTTCAGCATTAACTCAAAAGTCCACAGTCCAAAGTTTCATCTGAGACAAGGCAGGTCCCTCCTGCCTATGAGCCTGTAAAATCAAAAGCAAGTTAGTTACTTCCTAGATACGACGGGGGTACAGGCATTGGGTAAACACACCCATTCCAAATGGGAGAAATTGGCCAAAATGAAGGGGCTACAGGCCCCATGCAAGTTCAAAATCCAGTGGGGCAGTCAAATCTTAAAGCTCCAAATTGATCTCCTTTGACGCCATGTCTCACATCCAGGTCATGCTGATGCAAGAGGTGGGTTCCCATGGTCTTGGGCAGCTCTGCCCCTGTGGCTTTGCAGGGTATAGCCTCCCTTCAGGCTGCTTTCACACACTAGCATTGAGCGTCTGCAGCTTTACTAGGCACATGGTGCAAGCTACCAATATGGGATCTGGAGGACAGTGACCTTCTTCTCACAGCTCCACAAGGTGGTGCCCCAGTGGGGACTCTGTGTGGGGGCTCTGACCCTATATTTCCTTCTGCCCTAGCGTAGGTTCTCCATGAGGGCTCCACCCCTGCAGCAAACTTCTGCCTGGAAATCCAGGTGTTTCCATACATCCTCTGAATTCTGGGGAAAGGTTCCCAAACCTCAATTCGTTTCTTCTCTGCACCTGCAGGACCAAACCATGTGGAAGCTGCCAAGGCTTGGGGCTTGTACTGTCTGAAGCCATGGCCCAAGCTGTCCCTTGGGCCCCTCTGCCACAG
Source organism: Mandrillus leucophaeus (assembly GCF_000951045.1). NCBI lineage: Eukaryota > Metazoa > Chordata > Mammalia > Primates > Cercopithecidae > Mandrillus > Mandrillus leucophaeus. Next base: position 570,772 of record NW_012110364.1, on the reverse strand, counting down.
CTGGAGCAGCTGGGACGCAGGGCACCAAGTCCTAAGACTGCACACATCAGCAGGGGGGCCTAGACCCAGCCCAGGAAACCATTTTTCCCTCCTAGGCATCTGGGACTGTGATGGGAGGGGCTGCCATGAAGGTCTATAACATACCCTGGAGACATTTTCCCCATTGTCTTGATGACAAATGTTCTGCTCCTCATTACTTATACAAATTTCTGCAGCTGGCTTGAATTTCTCCCCGGAAGATAGGGTTTTCTTTTCTATCACATCATCAGGCTGCAAATTTTCCAAATTTTTATGCTCTGCTTCCTCTTTAACACTTCGCTGCTTAGAGATTCCTTCTGCCAGATACCCCAAATCCTCTCTCTCAAGTTCAAGATTCCACAGATCTCTAGGATAGGGGCAAAATGTTGCCGGTCTCTTTGCATAGCAAGAGTGACCTCTACTCCAGTTCCCAACAAGTTCCTCATCTCCATCTGAGTCCATCTCAGTCTGGACTTTATTGTCCATATCACTATCAGCATTTTGGTCAAAGTCATTCAACAAGTCTCTAGGAAGTGCCAAATGTTCCCACATCTTCCCATCATCTTCTGAGCCCTCCAAACTGTTCTGACTTCTGCCTGTTACCCAGGTCCAAAGTCACTTCCACATTTTCATGTATCTTTACAGCAGCGCCCCACTCTCTGCAGTACCAATTTACTGAATTAGTCCATTTTCATACTGCTGTGAAGAAACACCTGAGACTTGGTAATTTACAAAGAAAAAGAGGTTTAATGAAATCACAGTTCCACATGGCTGTGGAGGCTTTACAATCAAGGTGGAAGGTGAAGGAGAAGCAAAGGCACATCTTACATGGCAGCAGGCAAGAGACCATGTGCAGGGAAACTGCCCTTTATAAAACCATCAGATCTCATAATACTTACTATCATGAGAACAGCATGGGAAAAACCTGCCCCCATGATTCAGTTACCTCCAACCAGGTCCCTCCCATGACATGTGGGGATTATGGTAGCTACAATTCAAGATGAGATTTAGGTGGGGACACAGCCAAACCATATCAACCTATATGACAAAACCTGCACATATGCTTCTGAACCGCAAATAAAAATTTAAAAAATACACTCCATGCCACATAGAGTGATTCAGTAATGATATAAATTTAGTAACACAGATTCCTTCAGATGGGTAATTGCATTGTTTCACCTAACCTGCACCAGACTCATAATCCCCTCCATTTTATTGTTTATAATATTTAAAGTGTTTTAAAATTAAAATCTGACTTCCTATATGAGTATAAATTTCTGTGTTATTATTGTTCCTTTGTCTCAAATTTTGTTGTTGTTGTCCCATTGGACATGTGATTAAATGAGTGCAGAGTTTGCCAGGCTGGAAAGTTTGGCAAGTTTGCCATGACTACTAGAGATCGTAGCACATTACTCAGATAATCAGAACTGAGAACAAGTTCTGCCTAAATGAAAATTCATTTACTGCTGATACTTACTGTTGGTAATAAATAGTTATACTCACTCCTTAAAAGATAGGAGCGAGGAGGAATTTGGAGTTTAGAAATTGATTCTTTCAGGGTCTCAAGTTTTGTTTTATAAACTTCACAGCATTATACTGATGAAGCCATGATTGCTTGCATTTCAAATGTTGAAAGAAGTGGCCAAAGTTATTTGGCTATTAAACATGGTGAAAAGGGAAAAGAAAGATGTTGAGTTAAATGGTTATCCTTAACGCATAGATTTAAAAATATCTTTACAATTGCTAGTTACACCTGTTTCCGAAGACTAATCTAATTTCTGATTTCTGCACGCTTGGTGGGGCTGTCTTTTATTACTTTTTCTCAATGGCCCACAGTTACCCTTCATGGTGTGAAAGGGTTATTTAGTGCTTTTAGTGTTTCCTCTGTATCCCTAGTTTGTGTTCATTTCATTTAAGATTTATGTACAGCAAATGCTTAGAGTTCTCATTAAACAGCTCTTCTATGTTTCAATATCCATTAAAAACTCTATTTTTAAAAAAATAATTTTATACTATCCCTGTTAAAGCCATGAAATTTGGAACCAGAAGAGCAACAAGACTCAATTTTGCCACTTACCAGCTCTGTAAACATGAACCACTCATTGATCTCTTTGAATCTGTCTCTTCTTCTATAAAATGGGAATCATAATGACATCTCCTTTACTTACCCAACCTCCACCAGTAACTAGTTATCTGACTTTGGCACGTTACCTATTCTTCCTGTGCCTCAATTTCTTCTTTTACAAAGGAAAGATAACAGTCCCTACCTTGTAAGGCTATTTAAGGATTAAAGACATAATATATGTCAAATGTGTAAAACAGGTACATATTAAGTGTTCAAAAAATGTCAGCACTTGTTATTGCTAAAAAGATAAAATGAGCTAGTGTATGCAGCATGACATAGTAGAAAGAACAAGGACTTCAGAGTCTAACAGACGGGTTCAAATCATTCCCTGCCATTTATTAGTCGTGACATCTTACATAAGTTTCTCCACCTCTCCAAGCTTTGGTTACCTCAATTGTTAAAATCATGGATATTAACAATATTCATATGCATAAAGAGCAGTGTGGGTATTCAATAAATGGTGGTTATTATGAGTATTATGCAAAAGTAACTTTTGTAAAAAATCACTGCTCAAATAATATTTATAAGGGAGTAGTAATCAAAGAAGCTCCTATCTCAAACCTGACCAGGAGAAGCAAGAAGAAAGCATATTCGAAAGAAACAGGAAAACAACAAAAACAACAGTGAAACAGAACAAATACATGACCATAACAAAATCATTTACTGATGAATTTGTCAGAAATTTCACAAAATGAAGAGAAAGGTCTTTGGATTCACAGTTGTACACTTCTGCTTGGAAGGTTTGTCAAATAGCAACTGTGTAATAGGAAATACACATATTTCCTTCTAAGAAAACCAGACTTAGTCAATGGGTGGTCTTCACCATAATCATAACAAAAATATTCACATATCTGGAGCTAAAAATGGGTAATGTATATGTAGCATAATGTAACACTAAAAATTGGGATGGTAACTTCTTGTTGGACTAGTTTGATATGCTAGGCTAGCATATCACAGATTATATAATGACATATTTAGTCCTATTTGCTGTAGTGAAGTTGGTAGAATATTAACATTTCTAGGATCTCATGCCTAGAAATGACACATGAATCAGTCCTTGAATGATATTCATGGTGCCATTAGAAGACAGTTCATAATCATTACCAATGTTGCTATTATTAAAGTCAAATGCCCAGTACTCATTATCACATGATATTCTAGAACCATTTTTACAGTTTAAAAACAGGAAGTAGGGAAAATATAAAAATATATGTTGAGTAAACATAAGCATAGAGAATACTTCTATGTTCCAACACATGTGATAAATATCTCATGTAGTGTTTTATATGTGGTATTAGGAAAACAGGCAAAGTATTATAACAATTAAGCAAGTATATTCAACATACAGGGCTAGAATGTCAATGATCTGAGCTATAGTGCCCTAACTTGCTCTAACAACTGAAGATGTGTTACAACTATCTGGTTACTTTGTTTCCTGATTCAGGAGCCAATCTCATTCCTATGTAACAGGACAATACAACTCTCTAGTTAAGTAGCAAATTGACCCAGCATTAAGTCAGACTGGATATGGAGTACACGTCCCCTTGTTTCCCATTACTGCTTCCACACCATTCTTCCTTCCTTCTCCTTTCCATTTACACTTAAGTTTGATTCTCATTTCTTCACATAATACTATTGTGATGGTTAATTTTATGTGTCAACTTGGTTGGGCCATGGAATCTAGATATTTCATCAAACACTAATCTAGATGTTGCTACATGTTTTGAAGGTATTTCTGAGATGAGATTAACATTTAAATCAGTAGACTCTGAGTAAAGCAAATTCGCCTCCATAATGTAGGTGAGCCTAATTGAATCAGTAAAAGGCCTTCAGAGCAAAAACTGAAGTTCCCCCAGGTAAAGAGAATTTTTCCTCCAGACTACCTTTGAATTGGAGCTTCAATACCAACTCTTCCCTGAGTCTCCAGCCTGCCAACTTGGCCTTCAGATTTCAGACTTGCTGGCCCCCACAACTGCATGAGCCAATTCATCAAAAATTTTTTTCTCTCTCTCTTTCGTTCTCTGTCTCTTTCTTACTAGGAAGACAATGCTAAGAGATGAAGTCAAAGTGGTAACCGGGGTCATAGAAGGAAGTTGCAGCTCAAGGGGTGGCTTGTACAACTTGAAAGGACTTCAGTTTCTCTCAGAGTGAGTTAGGAAGTCCTTGGACATTTTTGAGTAGGTTGACATGATTTGACATGTTTACAAAACTTCAATCTGGCTGTTGGTTGAGAATAAATCACTACTCACAATCATTTAATTTTTCTGTACCCAATTTGCAAAACCAGTAAGTGAGAATTGGAGATCCTTTTAGGTTACATTCAACTATTAAGACGTCATAAAAATATGGATGGAAAGGGTATTTTTTAAATCCCTAGTTTAATTAAATGTTTTGAAATTGATGGCAAACAACAAATCAGTTGCTCAACTTGATACCATTTTTAAAATAAATGCCTGGCATAATTCATGATGATCTAAGCTACTCATCAAAGTGCCCTTTAAATTATCAGATTTTTATATTTGCCATGGCCTTAGAGTTATTTTCACACGCTCCCACTAAAACTTGGCTTAAAGAACTCCTGAAAGGAAAAATGGCAGAGATTCAGTAGATGCAGGATGTATTGTGATTCAAATTTAGATGAAACCAATCAAGTCTTGGCATGGGAAATTGAAGTACAATGTATCAAGATGTGTTGTTTTCCTGATAACACTTAAAAAAGAAATCCAAATGCTTCTGGCCTAACCAGACAAAGCTATTATACTTGTGATGTTGAAGATTTTTTTGCATTTGACTGATTTTCAGTGTGAAAACAGGCCACGTGCATGAGCCAGGGTTTTCCAGAGAAACAGAACCAAAAGGATAGATAAATAGATGATAAATATATAGATAGAGATTGATTTTAAGAAATTGTCTCATGTGATTGTAAAGACTGTCAAGTCTGAAATTTGTAGGACAAATCAGCAGCTGGAATTTCAGGCAAGAGTTGATGTTGCAGTCTTGAGTCCAAATTCCACAGGGCAGCAGGATGGAGGCTCACACAGTTTCTATGTTGCAGTACTGAGGAGAATTCCTTTTTCAGGAAACCTCGGTCTTTGTTCTTAAGGCCTTTACCTGATTGGAAGAGGCCCGTTCACATCATGGAGGGTAATCTGCTTTACTCAAAGTCTACTGATTTAAATGTTAATTATATATATTTTTAAAAGTCCTTAGAGTAACATTTATACTAGTGTCTGACCAAACAACTGGGTACCACACAGCCTAGTCAGGTTGACATATAACATTAACCATCACACCATGTTAACCTTCAGTCCAAAGCTCCTTCACAGGGTAGGGTCTAAGCAAATGCTGAACTGAGTAACATTAATTTTCAAAGAACACAGATTATTCCACTTATCTGAAATCTGGTATAGTATTCTAATTACATTTTCATTGATCTTCACTTTTCTCTTTTTGCTGGAAATAAAAGCAAGAGGCACTATTCAAAGTTCTGTTATTAAATTCATGCATGAGAACAAATAATACCATTAATGAGGAATGAAAGAACAAGCTTTCTTCTACTTCTTTATTCCTATGTTGCTAATACAAGTTATATTTGAGAACTGCTACAGTAAAATCCCTAGATTAGGTTCATCTATTGTCTTAGACTGAATGTTTGTGTCTCCTTCCCAACACCCAAGATTAGTATGTTAAATCCTAACGACCATGTGATGGTATTTGGAGGTGGGGCCTGTGGGAGGTAATTAGGTCTTGAGAGAAGACACCTCATAAACGGGATTACTGTCCTTATAAAACAGACCCCAGAGACCTCCTTCACTTCCTCCCGCCATGTGAAGTTGCAGCAAAAAGACTGCTGACTGTGAATCAGGAGGCAATCCCTCACCAGATACTGAATCTGCCAGCATCTTAGGCTTTGCAGCCTTCAGAACTGCGAGAAATAATTGTTTACTAGCCACTTAGTCTACAGTATTTTTATAGCAAATTGAATGGACTAAGACATTTATTAAATGTGAAAAATAACCTGAAAATGCACAAAAATTGCTTTAAACTAAGTTGAGTCCAGGATGTTAGTAGTGTCTAAATGTATTCTCATGGGATTTGAAGCTCTATTCTCACAACTGGAACCACTGAATTTCCACATACTAGGGTTTCTTAGAAAAATCCTTTTCTTAAGAAGAATGTAGGGGCTTCTACCCTAGCATCTTGGAACACACCATTTTTCTACTTTGTTTCTGTGAGTTCTGACCCTGTGCCCCAGTACTAGGAATCTCTCTTGCTCCAAAGCTGCAATACTCACTTTGAACATCCAGTCTAATGATGCTGATTATCTATTTTTAACCTAATTGGCATCCCAGTCTTTCTGGGATTGAATCCTTGTCTTGCTCTTGTTAGACTTCCCTTCTTTCTAGGGTCAAGGCATCTGCCTCTAGATTGAAGATAAATAACTAAGTCCTCACCTACTTGCTCAGGGTTCACTACCTATCTAGATGTACACGTGCCAACAGATTGGCCTCCCAGTAACAGCTATGGGCTATCCATGCATTGGAATACTCCTGCCTTCTCAGCCCTTCATGAGCCATGCTCTTCTTTTTTTGGAGACAGAGTCTCACTCTGTTGCCCAGGCTGGAGTGCAGTGATGTGATCTCACCTCACTGCAACCTCCGCCTCCTGAGTTCAAGCGATTCTCCTGAATCAGCCTCCCAAGTAGCTGGAACTACAGGCACCTGCCACCACACCCTGCTAATTTTTTGTATTTTTAGTAGAGACAGCATTTTGCCATGTTGCCCAGGCTGGTCTCGAACTCCTGAGCTCAGGCAATCTGCCTGCCTCAGCCTCTCAAAGTACTAGGATTACAGGCATGAGCCACTGCGCCTGGCTTTGTGCCATGCTCTCTCCGGGAGTTTGGGTTTCATTTCTGAAAACCAGTCTGTCTTTCCTCCCCCACCTCTGCCCAAGGTCTACTTCTAGGTCCCCATTTCCCCAAGAATGCCTGTCCCTCAACAGAATTCACAGGTATTATTACCCTTATAAAAATGGGCCTGGGTTATCTCACCTGTAAAATTAGAAGATTGGACTAAAGATGACCCTTTCAGTTCTGACAGTCTTATGATTCTATAAATGCCTCTTCTGCTTAATGGTCCTTGACAACACCTCAGAGAAAATACAATCACACCAGGTCCTGAGTAGATTATTTCTATTTCTACATTTCTGTGCCTAGCTCTCTTTTCTGATAATAAATTTCTCATCATTCGTTTGGAGTAATGCTTCTATTTCTTAGAGAGTACTTTTCTTTAAATACTGTAGTCATTATCAGTTCACCCAATCTATTCTAGTGAGACTATTAAGGGACGTACTAAAGATTTTCCTTCGCATTTATTACACAACACAAATTAAACTTAAACGGAAAGCATTGCTAATCCACTGCTTCCTGCCCATGAGGAGTGTTAAGACTGAGCATTCTGGCCAGGATGAGCTCGCTGGTCCACACATGCCTCTGATAATGGGCCTTTGATGGTTAGGATATCTTTGGGCTTGTACACTTTCTCCTCTCTTTTGGTGAAAGAATATTTTTACACAAGCATTTATTAGTAAACTTGTTCCCTGAAGCTTAAACGTTAACAAAAGATTAAGAGCATAAATAATTTACATGAGATGGAAACATATCCATGAAAGTATAACACCTTTTAAATGATACACTGAACAAAAGTTAACAGAGTTTTCCACTGCATATCAGAATAGGCAAATCCTCTTGTTATTTACCTTTACTTTTAAAAACGAAGTTCATAACAGTAAAATTTTTCACTCACGGAGCTATTATTTTTTTCCAATCAGAGAACTTCGGCAAAGACTGTTTTAGGAAACATGGTATCTATACTAACTGCACACATAAAATTAATCTTAAAAACGATTAATGAGATTGTTTTCCCTTTCTAAACAACTGAATTAAAGTAAAAGCATGATCAAACTACTTGGCTGTACAGAAATCAGTTATTAATACTGCTTAAAAAATGTAATAGGGAACAGCTGATTCAGTAGACATAGATATATTTGGCCTCTGTAGAGCTGAACTCGTCTGTCCCACATCACATTTGAAGTTATTCCAATAGCGCCAAGCAAAATAGCGACAGAGTAATTGGCATTAAACAAGATAAAGGATACATATTCTTTGGCTATTACGTTAGCAACTGAGTACACTGAAATACTATCAGCCAACAATATAATTTCCAAAAAGAACATTACTGATATAATAAATGTTTGTGACCTTTAAGTCTCCTAAAGGTGTAGCATGGTTCTAGGAGAAATAATTAAGCATTCTTGCACCAACTTGTCTTCTACCTCAGGGAAGGATTGCTGTGCAGTAAGGGGTCACCTTAGAAGGGAATTGGGGAAACATCCCTGACCCCAAATCTCTCCACCCTGAGACTTCCACTAATGACCAATCAAATTATAAATACTCTAGTAACCGTACTTGGCTTCAAGGTGGATTTGTTTATAAAGTTTTTTGTTTGTTTTTTGTTTTTTGTTTTTTGCCAGGAATCATTTCTGATAGAGGAAGGGAGAGGGTGAGAAAGCATCAACAAATTGAGAGCCTGAAGTCAAAGAAAGAGAATGCAAGCAAGGCTGGGGAGAACAGAGGAGTAATAAAAAAGGAACCATTGGGTGTTGAAGACAAACTACATACTTCAATGTTGTATCCAGGATCCACGCCAAATTTAGAAATCCCTAAGTTTAACTTCGAAATGGATAATGCTGTAACCTAACAGGCTGAGAGGAAAAAAAGAAAAAAGAACAAAATTCTTGATGAAATCAGAAAAAAAATAAATAAAGATCACCAAGAATTCAGCTCTGATCTAAATCAAAGGCCAAAGAAGTTTCTGTAGAGGCCTCTGGATAAGAGCATTAGACTTTCTTGTAGGCAATTCTGTTAGTTTCTCTTCACCTCTTGACCTTTTATTACTTGAGCTTTCTCTGGCACAGACACACTTTATCTTTCCTCTTTTTGTAAAAATTTCTTTACTTGGTGTCTATGATACCAGACTTTTCTTCATCTCTTCCCACCCACTGGCCATACCTTCTCTCTCTCCTCTTATTGTCAGTTCCTCTTCCTCTACCATCTCTGACCCCTGCAATACTGATGTCCTCCATATTCTCTAAGGGAAATTTCATCCTCTCCAGAAGCAATCTTATCAATGCCAATCATTTTCTACCTTGAGCCCATTTTTCTCCTCTGAAATACACAGTATACCCAACCGCCTGTTGAATTTCTCTACCTGTGCTGGTTCTAAGTTATACTCGTTATTTTCTCTGTCCTCTTCTCCCACTTCACTCCATCTAGTTGCTCAAACTACAAATCTGAGAGTCTTAAATTCTATCTGCTACACAACCATTGACTGTGTTCTCTACTCTCCATTCCTACTGCTCCCGGGCACTCCTCAGTCCATCTCATCTCCTCGCTGCTGTCTGTAACCTCCCCCAGACTGCTCTCCACCTTTCCACTTCCTCCCATGCTGGGCTCTATCAAAATGGAGCCTGACTCCTCTGCTCAAAATTCTTTCAAGGCTCCCCAAATCCTGCATCATACAAAATAAAACTACACTTATTTGCATGTCACTTATAATCCTTGGTGATGTAATTCCTGATTATAGTTTGATTTCTTCACCTTCTTCTACACCTATTGAATCAGCAATACCAAACTACTTTATCTTCCCAGAACACACCCTGTTCTCTTCTCCTATCTCTACTCTTCTCTCTCTCTCTACTCTGCCTTCAAGGCTTTTGTATTACCCCTCGCAAATCTCCTTCTTTACTGGCCGTCTCCTACTCATTCTTCATTTCTCAAATCAAGTGTTTTTCCTCTGTGAAAACTCTAATTCTCCCCTGCGGTTCTGGTGTTATCCTACACATATGTATCTCTACTGTTACCATGTTTGTTCACTGAACAGTCCCAGCACCTGAAACAATCACCAGCACATAGTAGGTGCTCAATAAATGTTTATTGAATGAATGAGTATTGTGTATATTTATGGATATATCTGTTTCCCCCACTAGATTATAAGCTCTGTTGTATCTACAGGGACTAGCCTGACAGAGTAGAACCACCACGGTTTGGTGATTCAGTTTGGTAATGTGAACATCTACACTGTCTACAATCTTGAGCATATTTCAAGTATTCAAAAATATAGAGTGGATTATGAGTAAAATCTCAATAACATTCTAGTTAATTTTCAGAGAAATGATTTCATTTTGCTGAACCATCAATTTTAGCAAATACACATTGATGGATAGAAGACAATATTGGTAATAGCAAATGATGAATAATAAAGATAATTTATTTTGGAGTTTCACCAAGTTGGAAAGGGCTCTTTAAACTTATCATTCTCATATGTTGGTGACTGATGACCCAGAAATTCATAATGCATTGAACACATCTTGAATTTACACTGCAAAGGTCTGCTTATCTGGGTTCCCTTCTCTGCTCCCTGATCCTGACTTCACACTGGGCATTAATTTCATCACCTCTTAGACTAATCACAAGGAACAGTCTAACTTGATAGACAACAGAATTGGAATCTGTCTGCACATCTGAAGCAAAGTGTTAGCTCACAGCTTTCTGAAGAATGTTTTGAAAAGACTTCTTTTCTAACGGCTTCTGCTGAGTTACAGAACAAAAGTCCTGTTTATTTTAATAGTCAATAAAAAAAGTAGTATCCAACTTATAGGTCATATAAGGGCAGCTGAGACTTTAAAAAGCCCACAACCTAGTATAGAGGAAATATTAACATTGACAGTAAAATAATAGAAAACTATGGCTTCAATACCAGATTTGTGTTTTGAAAAAACCTCATTATGCAGTATCTTGAGTATCAGCACAAATATGTGGGTCTCATCCTGCAGTGATATTTATTGGCTGTTCCTAAGATCAGGCCTCCAAGATTCACTTCCTTTGTGCCTGGGCTCCAAACCTAGCAGTTTTCACTGGAAGGCCACTCGGGCACTAATGTCTAGATAAGTATCTGTCATCTTTCTCTCTCTGTCTCTCTTTCTCTCTCTCTCTCTCTCTCTCTTCACTGCATTACCCCTGCCTAATAGCTTTGCTTCTCATTTTTCCCAAGAATCTATTTAATTCTTGAGCTTCATTATTCAATTCACTGAATAAATATTTACTGAGCATCTATTTGGTGACAGGCCTTCTTTCAGATGCTTCCAGTGAACAAAACACAAAAGTCCCTGTCGATCTGGAGCTTTCTTTCCTCCTCCCTTTCCTTATTTCTCTTCCTCAATGAAGACAGGAGAATTCAAATATTCTGATTCTACTCCCCATATCTGCAAATGTACCAATCAATAAGCTATAGATGGGATTAGTGAATTCAGAGTACATCTCTCATCTTCAGAGAGAGGTCCATGTCTCAATTCTTAACACCATTTGTTCAGAGTTACAAGCAGTGTCCATGAAATGCCTTGCCAGCAGGAAGAGGCTTGTGGGGAAATTGGTTAACTATTGTAATGAGTGTGGCCAACGCTGTGAGAACGGACTTCTTGAAAGACATCATCCACTGAACAGGAAGATCGGATGTGAGTGGGGAAGAATAAGTGCGCATGGCAGGCAGCCTGGGCGACTGCTTCTGCCTGTCTGAGGCGATGAAAAAGCGCAAAATGTCCGGAGGAGCCTGGTGCCTATATATCCCGGTCTCTGGAGTGCTGAAGGTTAGAACTGCTGAGAATCTAATCCAGAAGGAACACAGTCAGCACAGCTGCTCTGCGACTTGCCCTTTCCTCCCCACTCACAGGCCAGCTGAGGCAACCTTCAAATAACAGGTCTCTTCTCTACCTGTTCATTGCCATTAAATGCCTTTAAGTCATGCATTTAAAAGCTGAAAGTATTTTGTGAAACTGTGTATATATGGGTATTTATAAATTGGAGTTACCATCTGAGGAGTGTCTGTACTTAAACAGAGCTACTAATTACATAGGAAAAAATGTTGTAGTGACTGGAGTTACGTGCACCGGTGACTAGAACCAGCCAACATGTTTTAAAGTGCTTAACTTTTTTCACTTAATTCGCTTTATTGAATACAAGAATAAAATTTTTATATTGAAATGCTTTTGACACAATTTCTTTCATGTCCTGTGCTGTGCAAGTGAGGCAGTGGACTCTGGGAATCGAAAGGCTTAGACTGTTCTTTTCCATCACAGCTGGTATGTATTCAAAATGCAAACCAGCCTGGGTATTTCCAAGGAGAATATTCTTTTCATGATGAAGCTGGAGTAATCTATTCTTTGGTAGAAATGACCTGTGTTTTCATGGCCTGATAACTGAGCAGTTTCATATGATTTGATGTATTCTTTGAGATCAGAAAAAATCTGTCATAGATCTTTTCTGAAGATTAGGGCAATAAGCAACCTAGGGTTCTCTGATCTTCAAAGGAAACTATAAATACTGACTCCAAGGTCAACGAAAAAAATACTACAAGCAGCAAAAAGTCAGACTTATGGTTCATCTAATTTATATTCACTTGTTACTTTCAAAAATTCGAGGAAATAGAACTTTAAAAAATAAATCTAAAAGAGGCTTATGTCTATTCAGCTTAAACAGAATTCGAGATAGTATGGGTTATTTCTGGGAAACAGAATAAGACAGAAAAATAACTACATAGATTTTATTTTAAATTGTATGATATGAGAAAATAGGATCATTTTGCTTATGTCATTTATATGTTTAATAACAGTAGCCGCTATTTATTGAGTACCTCATAGGTGCCTGGTGATGTATTAAGTGCTTTACATACAACTTGGTAAAATGATTTAAGAGAGCATGCTCTAGGATCAAATTGCCTGAGTCTAAATGCTGTCCATTTACTGTGATCTTGAGATAATTGCTGAATATCTCTGTGCCTGTTTGTTCTTTTGAAAAATGGGGATAATCATAGTATCAAAATCATAGGATTGTTTGAGGACTGAATACATAGCATACCATAGGCATTCAATATATTTTAGGAATTATTATCTCAAAGGTATGTAGACGATCAAAGAATCCCCCACTTTTTTCCTGTTTCATAGGAGGAAATATGAGGTACAAGAAGTTAGCTTCTTTACTAAGGTTGAACACCTAAATCAAATCCAGCATGGTTAAATTCTTGAGGCTTATACCTTGTAGTAGCTTGTTCTTGCATTGCTATAAAGAACTACTTGAGACTGGGTAATTTACAAAGAAAAGAGGTTTAATTGACTCACAGTTCCACAGGCTGTACAGGAAGCACGGCAGGGGAGGCCTCAGGAAACTAACAATCATGGCAGAAGGCAAAGGGGAAGCAGACACATCCTAAATGGCTGGAGCAGGAGGAAGAGAGTAAAGGTGGAGATACTAAATGCTTTTAAACAACCGGATCTCATGAGAACTCACTATTGCAAGGACAGCGAGGGGGAAATCCACCCCAATGATCCAATCACCTTCCTCCAGGCCTCTCCTCCAACACTCGGGATTGCAACTGGACATAAGGTTTGGGCGGGGTCATGAATCCAAACCATGTTAGCCTTTATCCACTACAGTATACTATATAGTTGACCCTTGAACAACACAGGTTTGAAGTGCTTGGATCCACTTATGTGGATTTTTTTTTCAACCAAACATAGATCAAATATTGATGGGGTGAAACTTGCATATAGGAAGGCTGCTGTTATATAGGTGGGTTCTGGTCCCATAGAGTCCACTGGACTTAAGTAAACATGGATTTTGCTATATGGGAGGGGGAGGTGTCCTGGAACCAAACCCCTGCATATACTAAGGGGTAACTATATTTGCCAAATATACTGGGGAACCTCAAATCTTTTTTGGATTTAGGAAGAATAAAAACAAATAAGTTATATATGCCTGAAATTAGCAGTATTTTCCTATAAAGAACCTTTGGATTGCCATCACAGCTGCCAATTCATTTCTGATGGGCTCATGGGGAGACATGGAATGAGATTTCATCCTACATACATTTCTAGCTCATATCCTCAGTCAATCACGAGAACTTAAACACAAAGTTATGTGCATTTTGAAACTTAGCAGTTAAACGACAACAAAAAAGTTCAGAGTATCTCTTTATATATACCAATGTCTGTAGTTACTGCTCCCTTTACTTCTTTTTTCTTGGTGAGGGCAATTGTTTTATATGTTTAAAGAGATAGATGTTATTACCACTATAAGTTATTGCATGCTCTATGGCCTGGTTTTACAATTAAGTTGAGCTTGTGAGGGCAAAACTAAATCTATTTGGATTTGGATTATTTAATTTAGAGCCAGGATTACATCTTTGACCACTTGGTACAATGTTGGGTATGCTGTCACAGCCCAGAATATTTAACCACAATAAATGTGCTAGTGAACTGGCACAGAAGTTACCTAGATTGATGGATCTCATTTGATGGCCTATATTATTCAACTCCAGTGGAAATTAGAATTCATTTCTAAAGGGATCTCATTTATTTAACTTCAATCTTAAAAAACTGTTTTTCTTTTAGTTAGTTATATGTTTTTTTCTCATTTGTTTTTCTTTTTTAAACACAATATTCCTTTGAGGGGGAGTTAAAGGATTTAACTTTCTCTGGCAGCATGCCAAATAGAAAACCTACTATCATCAATTTTCTTTCCAATAAAAGATGATTCTCAGAGTGGGAGTGATAATTCTCCCCAGTCTAACCTCAGTGTTGATGAGATTTTCAAATGCTACTAAATGAAGCAGAGTCTACATTGGGATGGAGCAAATTTTAATTGGTGACAAATAAAAATTAGACCACTATATGTGATGATAACCAAACAAGGAAAAAAGAAAAGTTTAAAATCAAACAAAAGGATTGATTATTTAAGGGCATGTTTCCATAAAGTGGACGATTGTAGCCCTTTTCAAAATATGTCATGGGAAAAAGAAGCAGTCCCTGTACTGCTCCACTCCCAACTGCATGTACTTGAGGAGCTCCAGAACCACTTGGAAAAGGATCAAGCAGCAACTCAAACAGTTGCCTCATTCAGTTTTTCACAAACTTTTAAGAAAATGGTTGACACAATATTTTAAGAATGTGCTGAAAATAATGTCTTCTCTCTATAAAAGTACATGAACATAAAATCTTCATGTAATTTCAGAAGGCTTAAGATTCACTGAAGCCCATCTGTGGATCCAGGGGACTCAGATTAAGAATGATATGGGTCTCAGGGACATGATTTATGCTTTAAATCATGCAGTCCAGAACACTGGCCAAGCAAAATCAACTAGTAGTACAATTGCAACAGAATTGTTACCAATATTAACCACTGCATAGCTATAGTTTTCTGGATTTCAAAGTGCTTTCTCACAGATGAACAATTTGATGTATCAGCCCAGAGGGCCAGCTAGGTAGATTAGGTGAGAAAAAGGGAATAACAATGAGTACCTATTCTGTGCTGTGATGCTTATTAACGTCTGATATCCTACTAGAATTTTCAATAAATAAAAATCTTCCATCATAAAACATAAATACCTTTCACTGGTGAATATTGAATACTTATTAGAGCACTTCTAATAAAAACCAAAATACTTAGGTTTTGAAGGCATTAAGAAAGACACCTGGATCTACATTTCTGCAAGTTTTTCTGGTGGTGGGGGGG
>NW_012110364.1:552698-554173 GCF_000951045.1 Mandrillus leucophaeus | reverse complement strand
AAAAAAAAAAACTTAAAAGGGGGTAAATTGGCAGGAGATACAGGGAAAGCCTAAATGTATTCCCCAGAAAGTATATTTTAAATTTTAACATTTACTTACTGAGAGGTGAGACCAGCAGAACTTCCTGGGTCCAGCGCAGACTTGAGGAACTTTCCATCTTACAAGAGGATTTTAAAACACATCAATCAGCGCTCTGTAAAACGCACCAATCAGCAGAATCCCACAAGTAACCAATCGTGGGGAGGATTGAAAAAAGGGCACTCTGATAGGACAGAAACGGGCAACATGGGCGGGGACAACAAGACAATAAAAGCTGGCCACCACCAACCAGCAGCTGGGGTCCTCTTCCACATTATGGAAGTTTAGCCCTTTTGCTCCTCACAATAAACCTTGCTACCGCTCACTGTTTGGGTCCCTGCCATCTTTCAGAGCTGTAACACTCACGGGAAGGTCTGCAGCTTCATTCTTGAAGTCAGGGAGACTACGAACCCCCTGGCAGGCACCAATTCCAGACCATTACTAGGCACTAAGCATTGTGCTAGAGAGTTTGCTGTGGTATAGGGGAAACATTCTTGACTTTGGAATGAGAAAAACTGTTTCAAACAACTTACTTGCCATGGGTAATTTATTCTCTCTCTTTTAGATAAAACATGGATAATATTTATCTCACAAGGATGTTTGGGATTAAAAAGTGATAACCTATGTCAATAGGACAGCATGGTGCAGTGTAGGTCTTCAATGAATAGCATGGAGAGTGCTTACAAAGGGCAACGATAAAATCTAATAAAAATAAGACGTTGTAGACAAACACTTTAAAAACACAGGACGTAAGGTATGATGTGCCAGCGTCACTACAGACGTACTTAGAAAAATGTTTTGGGGATCTATGTAAAGGAGGACTCCCATTTGTTGGGAGTGGGGGAAGTGCTTTAGGGAAACTGCAGCGTGATGGGCGAACCCTCCTCTCAATATATCTACCTCGAAAGTCGGCTCCAGCACTGCTGAGCATCCTGGCCCAGCTGCCCCCGACCCAGCGTGAGATGTTAAACCTCTTGGGGCTTCCACGCCAGACTGGAGGGGCTCTGCACAAGTCTTGCTCGACTCATTCCGGGCACCTTGAGCGTGGGAGTCCACACTGCCCCCTGACCGACCAGCTGCCGGGTTGGCCGCACTAATTTGCGCCCGCCCGCACTCCAAGCTCGGCGCCGACCGCAAGTGCAGACGTGGGGGTACGGGATAGAGGAAGGAACTCATAAGTTCTCAGCTTCAGACCATCCACGCCTCCGCCAACATGGAAGCACCTTCAGCCTCCCAACTTGTACCCACCCCACCCGCTGGGCCAGAGCCCAGGCCTCGGACAGCGACCGAGCTCCTCCACCCACCCCGCGCTCCAGCCCCTGGGCATCCAGCGGTCGGCGTTCGCACGCTCTCTCATCGATTGGCGCTGCCTTGCTCCTTGGGCTCCAGTCGCGGGG
>NW_012110364.1:542235-543138 GCF_000951045.1 Mandrillus leucophaeus | reverse complement strand
TTCACTGGTGAATATTGAATACTTATTAGAGCACTTCTAATAAAAACCAAAATACTTAGGTTTTGAAGGCATTAAGAAAGACACCTGGATCTACATTTCTGCAAGTTTTTCTGGTGGTGGGGGGGGTTAGTGGGGGTGTCACTAAGACTATTTCAGGAAAGTACATGAGGTTCTCCCTTTGCAAATTTATACATTGCATGAGTCTCGATTTTCTTCATATACTTCAACCAAAACAACATATTGCAACAGATTGGATGCAGAAGCAGATATGAGAATCCAGCTGTCTTCTATTAAACCAGCCATTAGGGAGATTTATAGAAGTGCAAAAAAACAATGCCACTCTTCTTACTAATTTTTTGTGTTTGTTTTGGAAAGCAGAGTTATGTAAACTTGTAATGCATGTTTTATTTTAAATGAATTTACTTTTTTTCTATTTTAATTTCTAAATGGTAAATATCAATAGATATGACCCACATAAATAAAAGTTCTTTGGTGTCCTCACCAAATTGTAAGTGTTATGGGGGTCCAGATACCCAAAAGTTTGATAACCTGGCAAGTCTGAGAAGACATATTGGGGTGGATGAGCAAGAGAAGGGGTGGGAGGGGTGTGACAGGAACTGATGAGGGCACTGTGTGTCTCGTCTTTGGGACAGGGTTCCTTGAAAGGTACTAAAAGTGGACAGGGGAGGATGCAGTCCAGTCAACCTCATCACTTTGCTTGTGGCCTGTTCTTAACGCAGCTCTCATGGAAGCGCAATTTATAGAAAGCGATCTTAAGAAACAAGAAAGTGGAGTTTAGATTCCTAAAATTAGGAAAGACAACTGCAATTTGCTTAGTGAAAAACACTGAAGTTGCCTCTTTCCAGAATGGAAAACATTTTTGGAGTGCTGGTCGCTTTTTTT
>NW_012110364.1:502373-540110 GCF_000951045.1 Mandrillus leucophaeus | reverse complement strand
GGCTCGGGGGTCCCCGCCCGCCCCCGCCACCGATTGCGCCCGCTGGCCGCCGTTTGCGCCAGGATTTTTGTTGTTGTGATGAGAGTTGATGAATGCGAAGTAGGCGGTCACCTTCCTTCCCATCAGGGTTGGGAAAAAAAAAAAAGAAAGAAACCCCGAGCGCGGCGGCGTCCAGAGGGCAGCGGCGGCGGCGGCGTCTACCCCCAGCTCCTCCTCCCTCCTCCTCCATCTCCTCCTCTCTCTCTCCATCTGCCGTGGTTATGGCCCGTCGCTGGAGCACAAAAGAGTCTCCGCGGTGGAGGTCTGCGTTGCTCTTGCTTTTCCTCGCTGGGGTGTACGGTAAGTGTCCGTGTCCCCGCGCCCCGCTGACCGAACAAAGCTGAGGCGACCCGGGCCCTCGAGGCCTCCAGGACTGGGGTTCCCCTGGAGACTCCGGCGGAGAGCCGGGCTGCCGGCGGGACAAAGACCGGCGAGGGGGTGGAGGTGGCGGAACGGGTATCCCCACACGGAGATGCTTTCCTCCACTCGCCCACCTTCAGACTCTTGGGTGGTGGAGAGGAGCTGAGGGTCCCGGCCAGGAGGGCCCCGGCGGAGCGAGCGGGTGGCGGGAGGACTTCCCGACCTGCGCTGGAGGGCCCCCGCGGCCAGCTGCTCGAGGACCCATAGCCCGGCACAATCCACACACAAAGATGTATGACTGTGAGAAAGCAGAGGAGGTCGCCCCCGCCGCTGCCGGGACGGTCCGCCCCGCCCCCACCCGCACCGGTGAGATTCCCACCGCACCAGCCCTTTCCCTACCCGAGTCCCTGAGAAGGCTCCCTGCTGACTTCTCCCCACCCCTCCACCTCGCGGGCAAGGGCTCTGCCGAATCCGGGCGTGCAGGATCCTGTTGGTTTCCCGGGAGCAGCACGCGGGAGAAGGCCAGAAAATAGTTTCCAGCCCCACCTCAGTCTGTCGCTCTTAGGGTGTCCTGGCCCCCAGTTCAATTGTAATTTCATCCATCATCGTCCGCCGCTGTGGTCACTGTTACTTTATTCCAGTCGATGGATCGGGTTAAGAGAAGGCTGAAGACTGTGTGAGGACAGCTTTGTATTGCGTTGGGGTCTGAGCAAGAGCTGAATGGAATTAATTGCAAAGAACATTTATCTCTTAAGATAATTGAGTTCTACTTCTGACTTCACCGTTCTTAGTTCATCAGTTAAACACATTGAATAGGTGTTTCAGAGAGCTCAGTTTTAACCTTTCCTTTTTGGAGTGTTGCTTTGATTTCCTCAGAAAAAGAATTAGAAGTTATCATTACTTTGGTAAATTTTACTTATAAAAAGTCTAAGTCATTTGCCACAAACACTGATTTGACTAGTATAATGGTGGTGGTAGTGAGGTTTAGTCAACAGCCAATTTGTCAGCAAGTATTATCTGTTGAACGCATTTATCTACGGAATTGAATGTGATAGTGGCTTTTGAAACCTGGCAAGTGACACTAAATGAAGAATTAATGAACGTAATTGGGCATTTACCGACAGCCAAGAAATAGTAGTCTTTTTGGTACAATTCAGGGTGTGTTCCTCCCGTACCTGATTAATAGTATTTTTGTTTGTTTTGGTGAGGAGAGTGGTTTGGTCCATTTTTTATGTAGAGGTAATTGCCAAAGGTGTGCTTGTGTGGGACCAAAAACCCAGTGCACGACTTTTGATAGTTAGCTGCTTCAAGTGGCTGTGATCCCTGCTTGCCTGATGACTTGTGGGTTTGGGTCTACACCAGAGATCAATAAGCTATTATGTTGTTTCTTCTGGCCTGAAGGTGGATATAGTTCTGCTCTAGGTTTGGTGTAATGGCCCAGGAGAGAGAAGAAATTGAGAGGTATCTTTAATTTGGGGTGATTAGGATTGTCCAGCTTTGTCCTTTGCTATAATAAGAATTGAATTTCTGTGATGTCTGATCAGAATAGATAAATAAATGGGCTCTTCTTTCATTAAAACCTGTGTCATCAGTGTTTGAACTACAAGTCTTTTGCCTCGAGGGATAAGAGGCTGTGAACCCCTTAATTTGTTTTGGTGCCTTCTTTAGTACTTGTACACAAAGTGACTTTCTGGTGGGTGCTTATCAAAGCTTTATCTTTTTGGAATTTGTGTTCAGTGAGGAATTGTTAGTAAGCAAAGACTGAAACTCCTTTTTCCAACAGTGTGGGCCCAGATTATAAAACCAGCAGGTGATTATGCCAAAGGTGGTTGTCTCAAGCCACAGCAAGTTTCAAAGTGTAAAAAAAAAAAAAAGGAGGTAGTGAACCAGGCAGAACATTAAACTGTATCAGCAGAGATTAAAGGGAACCCTTCACCCTGGAACTGAGAAATCCTCTTTATAGCTGCATGTTTTTTGTCCTCTTCTGTCTCTAACCATGTATGGGTTTATAATAGTGAAAAAGGGCTATAACAATAGTATGGGGGGATGTGGTTCTGTAACAATAGCGGGAATTGGGTAACTTAGAATATATAGTAGTTGTAATGGGTAGTGGATGCATCCTGAGAAATAGCTATCGTCTTGAACCTCTTAGAACAGATACTAGCTGTAATTTGTGAAACTGTCCCCTATACAGTAAAAAGTGTGTGTGTGTTTTAAATAGCTTCAAAAACAGTTAGCTCTATTAATGAAACAATATTCAGAATCGCTGTTAGCAAAGAAAAGCAGGTTGATTGGCCAATATTTGGGGAATTCCAATATTAATTCTTCACAGAGTGACTCTTGAAAATGAAATGACTCTAAGGTGTGCTTCAGATTTTTGAAACATTTCACATACATAAAAACTTTTTTTGTTGTTTATTTTGGTACTACTCTCCAGATGATGATTTTTATGGGCTCTGATATGTGACTGTTACACTTCCAAATTAACTTGTCTGAATGTCAGTCTTACCTGAAACTCTAAATTGTAATCTAGAATATAAAGTTTTCCAGAAGTAGTTGTTCAAGGACCTGTAATTATCTTTCAGGGGCTACTGTATCTTAACTGCATTCAATGTGCCTAAGAGTTAGGAGGAGAGAGTAAAGGTTGACCTCTGCCACCTTTGGAAGTTTGAAGGGATAAAAATGTCAGTAGTGACAACCACAAGCTTTGCAACGCATTGTCCTAGGCTTACTGTAAGAGGAAAAAGTGCTTTGTCATTTTTCACATAGGGATGTCTGGCTTTTACAAATCTATGGGAGTTTCCAAAACCTCTGTCTCCTAGTCAGTAGAAGCTATTAGTCTTGCTCACCTCCTAAACCACAAGTTGGTAATTCTGACAGTTCCATTGCTTTATCCTTTCCACTTCTGTTTGTCTCCCAGATTAGTGTTTCCTAACTTTTACTCAAACCTACCCTTAAAATACACATTGCTTAGGGTACTATGTACATAGAGAAAAAAGTTAATGAAACCATACTCTTACTACCTGTGCACTCAGATGTTTTCTGTTTATTCCTCCTCTTTCTCACCCTTCCCTTCTTCATTTGCTGGTCTGGACTCATTAAATTAATTTTGGATCCGCTAATAAATTGCAGTCCTTAGCTTGAAAAACACTACCCAAAATGAAGCCTTAAAATGTAGTTTAGAGGCCAGGCGTGGTGGCTCAGGCCTATAATCCCAGCACTTTGGGAGGCGGAGGCAGGTAGGTCTCCTGAAGTCAGGAGTTTGAGACCAGCCTGGCTAACATGGCGAAAACGTCTCTATTAAAAATATAAAAATTAGCCAGGTGTGCTGGCGCACGCCTGTAATCCCAGCTACTCAGGAGGCTGAGGCAGGAGAACCTCTTGAACCCAGGAGGCGGAGGTTGCATGATTGTACTCCAGCCTGGGTGACGAGTGAAACTCTGTCTCAAAAAAAAAAAAAAAGTGATTTAGAGTGTTTGTTGTTTGTATATCATTTTACAGTAACCTTGAAGAGTTGCAGATGGTTATTTTTTGGTTACTTGCTGCCAGAGCATTTGATAGCTGTAGAACTGTTCCTAGCATATACTGATTGACTTGTGATAAAATTCATTTTTAAACTGGTTTTCAGCTTATTACAGTAAAGAGTCTTTACTGTTCTCAGTAGTATTCTAGATGTTGTGGTAGCCTAAAATAATCCTTTTACTCTTGCATATATGTAATGGATGAATCTTTTCCCATGAATTTTATGGAATGTTCAGTAGCACTTAATAACTAGTTTAAGGGTAGACAAGAAATTCCAATTTTAGAAAGGTTATAGAAGTAACTGAAACATGAGAGAAAAATCTAAACCAGATACCAATTACTTCTTACAAAGTCAAGTTTGATTACATAAAATATGTTGAATAAAATTGAATTAATTGCTTAACATAAACCCTTCCTTGAGTTCAGAATCTAAATTATATCCATATCCTTGGGAGAATATGAAGGTAGGCAGCACATTCCACAAAATTCTAGGTGGTTATCAGGCAGAAAGTATTAAACAAGCACTGTTAGCTGTATTCCAGATAGAGTATGGAGGATATTTGAATGATGTATAGTAAATGATTTATAAGGTTCCTAGAAAGTAAAATTTCTTTTGAAGAACATAAAAGGGATTTTAGCCTGAAAAGTGAGCAGTAGTTAAAGAAAACGTTAAGATTTACTTTTGTAGTTAGAAAATTTAAAGCTTATTAAATTATTAAAGGAGCAAGAGGACCTTTTTGTGTGTCTGATATGAGATGTTGTCTTTTTTTTTTTTTTTTCTCTACACTTTACCAGTGATACCACAATTTAAGGGGTGAAAGTTCAGTAGAAATATACGTGAAATATACGTGAGAATTATATAGATTTAAGTAAATATAGAATATTTTTATTTTAGGTATTAATCCTGTTCTTGCTGCATGTCTTTATAAGAAGAGGAAGGTTGTTCTAAATATAGGAATTGGAAGTTAATGATCTCTAATTTCTAATTTACCTTTCTTTTCTGTGTTTCTTCTTTTCTCCTTATCACTCCCCCCTTTTGGAGAGAGTTAAGTGATAGTTGCACATTATTTAATTCCCATTTTCTAAAATTTAGGATTAGATCCTGCAAATACAAATTACCAATGTATCTATTCAAATACATGTCATCAGAGTCTCTTCTTTTTAAGTATGTATAAATATATTACTTCAATACTGTATCAGCTTGGGGGATTCTCACTGCCTAAGTTATAGAAGGGAAGGAAGGAAACTAACATTTATTAAATTAAGTTTGATAGCATTTATTTACTTACAAGTACTTAATACTTATATTGAAAGATTCGTGATTAGTCTTTATTTATTGCCAATTAATCTTTAGTAGGTCTTATTTGGCAATCCTATCAGATACATATTCTTTTTTTTATTTTATGAACGAGAACATTGAAACACAGAGATATTGTGACTTAACTGAAGTCAAACCACTGTGAAGTAGTAGAGTCAGGATTGTAGCCTAACCCTGGCTGTTGCTTCACTCAGTTCATTTAGCAAATATTTATTGAGCCCTTGCTTATGTCTAGCACTGTGTTACATAAAACCTGATGCACATAGTTTCTGCCCTCATGGAGCTTATAGTCTAATGAATAAGTTGTAATAAGTGCTCTCACAGAAACAAACACGGGGCAGAGATAGTGAGTAACAGGCACAGAGTAATTAGGGGAAGACTTTTTGATGAAGGGACATTTATGAGACCTAAAGGATAGCTATAGCTAACTGTGTTATGGCTGGGTAAGAGAGCTTTGCATATGAGAACAATGCACGAAAGGCCCGGGATCAGGAAAGAGCTGATAAGTTGCAGATAAATTAATAAAATCACTGTAACTGGAGCATAATGGTTATAAGGGAGAGCGACAGGGTGAGATTAGAGTAACACTTAGAAACTCTGGGCTTTAGAATCCATGGTAAAGAGTTTAGGTTTTATTTTAAGTTTAACTATTCAAAGGATTTAAGTGACATCACGTGATTTATGTTTTGAAACAGTCACTTTTGCTACTATGTGGAGTATTGTTGTGAAGTGGGAAACAGTAGAGATGGGATGATCAGTTAGAATTTGACTGTAATCCAAGTGAGAGATAACAGGAGCATGGACCAAGGTAGTAGTAGTGGGGATAAAGGCGTGTAGATTGCCCTTTTGATAGAGAAAAGGGGATTTTTCCCCTCTTGCCGTAAGAAGGAAAGAAGAAAATATTGATGCAAGTGTGTTTAGGTCTGTAGGTTTTGGGGTGGGAAAGTGGACATTACATCTGATTGTTCTTATTTTCTCAAAGTAATATGACATGAGATCATCAGTGAAGAGGAGGAATGAGAATTTGAGGGTGATTTTTGTTCCCTCAATTCAGTAGAACAGTTTGGACCCTTAGCAAGTTAGATTTCTGTTACTTAATCTAGAATAGAGAAAGCTGTGAACACTATGCATTAAGATACATTGCGAATAGTTGTACAACAGATGACAGGAAGAGATGGACTTAAATTACAAGGGGAGGAACCTTAAGAAGGTTACTGTGGAGAATTCAGTTCTGAGGGCAGTCATTTTGTCAGTGAAATAAGTATAGAACATAACTTTTTACAGTGTTTTAAGTGTATTGCAGGCAAGAAGCAAAGGGTGGGGCAAAAGATGGATTTCCAATACCTTTTTGCTTAAGTTAAATGCTTTCTGCTAAGCTATCAATAAAGATTGCTTTAGAAATCAGATTGTTTTTGGTAGAGTCAAGAATGTATTAAAACATGGGTGAATTTCAGAGCAGATTTGGAAAAATTGAGCTTTTATCTCTTTTTTTTTTTTTTGGATCATGTAGCTTTACAGAAGATATAACTTTAGTAGGTACCAAAACTTCAAAGTAAATAAAAGTGACAGAACAGTTTTCTAATTTCCCTCTTAAATAGTTAATAACTCATTTACTTGCTGGTATCAGTTTGGTGAAGGTGTGAAATTGTTTTATGCTCATGTGTTGTCATTGAACGAGACTAACTTGATACCTACGTTTAGTTCACTTACATTTCACTTTTTAGAGAAATTAAAAATGGTGCTAATCTTTTAATATTAGGATTAAGTGGAGCACAATAGGATGTTTAGTAGTTGGAATTTACCTTTTCAAATACAAGGAATAAACCTTTCATAATGTGACTTAATTTCATTAATAGTTAAGGCATCTTTATACATATATTGGAGAAAACATAAGAATAATCTTTGTATCTGATATATATTGAAGTAGAATTGTTTCTTGAAATTATTATTGCCTGTAAAAGTTTTACCAAGAGAATACAGAACACCTATACAAAAAATGCCATGACTAGTTCTCAAAATTACTGTGTGAGGTAGGTATTATTAGAAGAAACTGAAGCTTTGAAAATAGTAGTTTTGCCTAAGGTTCATGTCTCTCTACTGCTGTGCTCTTTGTGTAGAGGCCCATTATTTTTTTGGTCTACATTATTGTAACAGCCCCCAACTAGTCTTGGCTCTAGTCTTGTCCTGATTGAATCATATCACACCTAGCAGTAGCCAGAGCGACTTATCTAAAGTACAGATCTGGTAATAGAACTTTCTTGCTTAAAACCCAACAGCAGTTCCCTGTTCTTAAAATGTAAATTTAACTCACTAGAGCTTTCATGATCTGGCTAGTTTCTTTTTTTTCACTTTTAAGTTCAGGAATACATGTGCAGGTTTGTTATATAAGTAAACTTGTGTCATGGGGGTTTGTTGTACACAATTATTACGTGGGGGTTTGTTGTACTCAATTATTAAACAATTTGTTGTACAGATTATTTCATCACCTAGTGATATGTTACATCATATCTAGTGATATCTGTACAGCATTTCACACCTAGTACACAGTAGTTATTTTTTCTGATCCTCTCCTTCGTCCTACCCTCCACCTTCTGATAGGGCCCAGTATGTGTTGTTCCCCTCCTTCTATGTGTCCATGTGTTCTTTCTCATCATTTAGCTCCCACTTATAAGTGACAACATGCAGTATTTGGTTTTCTGTTCCTGCATTTGTTTGCTAAGGATAATGGCCTCCAGCTCCATCTATGTTCCTGTAAAGGACATTATCTTGTTCTTTTTTATGGCTGCATAGTATTCTATGGGATATATGTGCCACATTTTCTTTATCTAGTCTGTGATTGATGGGCATTTAAGTTAATTCCATGTCTTTGCTATTATGAATCAGTGCTACAATGAACATAACACGTGCATGTGTCTTTATAATACAACAATTTATATTCCTTTGGGTATATTTCCAGTAATGGGATTGCTGGGTCAATGGTGTTTGTTTCTAGGTCTTTGAGGAGTCGCCACATTGTCTTCCACAATGGTTGAACTAATTTAGACTTCTGCCAACAGCATACAAGCATTGCTTTTTCACCACAACCTCGCAAGCATCTGTTATTTTTGGAATTTTTAATAATTAGCCATTCTGAGTGGTGTGAGATGGTATCTCATTGTGGTTTTGATTTGCATTTCTCTGATGGTTGGTGATGTTGAGCTATTTTTCATATGATTGTTGGCTGTTTGTATGTCTTTTTTTTTGAAAAGTGTTCATGTCCTTTACCCAGTTTTTAATGTTTTTTTCTTGTAAATTTGTTTTAAGTTCTTTATAGATGCTGAATGTTAGATTAGTTTGTTTTTTTTGTTTGTTTGTTTTGTTTTGTTTTGTTTTTTTGAGACGGAGTCTTGCTCTGTCACCCAGGCTGGAGTGCAGTGGTACAATCTCGGCTCACTGCAAGCTCCACCTCCTGGGTTCATGCCTTTCTCCTGCCTCAGCCTCCCAAGTAGCTAGGACTACAGGCACCCACCACAACACCCGGCTAATTTTTTTTTTTTTTTGTATGTTTAGTAGAGACAGGGTTTCACCATGTTAGCCATGATGGTCTCGATCTCCTGACCTCGTGATCTGCCCGCCTCGGCCTCCCAAAGTGCTGAGATTACAGGCGTGAGCCACCTCGCCCAGCCTAGATTAGTTCTTTATAGTTGCTGGATATTTTGCAAACTATGCGAAAATATTCTCCCATTCTGTAGGTAGCCTGTTCACTCTGTTGACCGTTTCCTTTGCTGGACAGAGGCTCTTCAGTTTAATTGGATTTCATTTGTCAATTTTTGCATTTGTCGCAATTGCTTTTGGCATCTTTGTCCTGAGATCTTTGCCTATTTCTGTGTCTAAAATGGTATTGCCTAGCTTGTCTTCCAGGGTTTTTATAGTTTTGGGTTTTACATTTAATAACTCTTCAATCCATCATGAGTTAATTTTTGTATATGGTGTAAGGAAGGGGTCCAGTTTCAGTCCTCTGCATGTGACTAGCTGGTTACCCCAGTACTATTTATTGAATAAGGAATCCTTTTCCCATGGCTCATTTTTGTCAAGTTTGTTGAAGATCAGATAGTTGTAGGTGTGCCGCCTTATTTCTGGGTTCTCTATTGTGTTCCATTGGTCTGTGTGTCTGTTTCTGAACTAGTACCATGCAGTTTTGGTTACTGTAGACCTGTAGTGTAGTTTGAAGTTGGGTAGCATGATGTCTTCAGCTTTGTTCTGTTTGCTTAGGATTATCTTGGCTATTTGGGCTCTTTTTTGGTCTTATATGAATTTTAAAATAGTTTCTTCTAGTTCTGTGAAGGATGTCAATGGTAGTTTAATAGGAATAGCATTGAATCTATAAATTGCTTTGGGCAGTATGGCCGTTTTAACAATATTGATTCTTCCTACCCATGAACATAGAATGTTTTTCCATTTGTTTGTGTCATCTCTGATTTCTTTAAGCATAGTTTTGTAGTTCTCCTTCTAGAGATCTTTTACCTCCCTGGTTAGCTGTGTTTCTGGGCATTTTATTCTTTTTGTTGCAGTTGTGACTGGAATTGCATTCCTAATTTGGCTTCAGCTTGATTGTTGTTGGTGTATAGGAATTTAGTGATATTTGCACATTGATTTTATATCCTGTGACTTTGCTGAAGTAGTTTTCAGCTTAAGAAGCTTTTGGGCTGAGACTATGGGGTTTTCTAGATAAAGGATCATGTCATTTGCAAACAGGAATAATTTGACATCCTCTCTTCCT
Source organism: Mandrillus leucophaeus (assembly GCF_000951045.1). Lineage (NCBI taxonomy): Eukaryota > Metazoa > Chordata > Mammalia > Primates > Cercopithecidae > Mandrillus > Mandrillus leucophaeus. The sequence continues at coordinate 530,112 of NW_012110364.1, read as the reverse complement.
ATTTGGATGCCCTTTATTTATTTATTTTGCTTGATTACCCTAACCAGGACTTCCAATACTATGTTGAACAGCAGTGATGAGAGAGGGTGGCATCCTTGTCTTGTGTGAGTTTTCAAGGGTAATGCTTCCAGCTTTTGTCCATTCATTATGATGTTGGTTGTGGGTTTGTTTGTCATAGATGGCGCTTACTATTTTGAGGTATGTTTCTTAATACCTAGTTTACTGAGAGTTTTTAATATGAACAGGTGTTGACTTTTATCAAAAGCCCCTTCTGCATCTGTCAAGATAATCGTGGTTTTAATCTTTAGCTCTCTTTATGTGATGAGTCACATTTATTGATTTGCACATGTTGAATCAACCCTGCATCCCAGGGATAAAGCCTACTTGATCACGGTGGATAAGCTTTTTCATGTGCTACTGGATTCGGTTTGCCAGTATTTTTTGAGAATTTTTGCATTGGTGTTCATCAAGAATATTTGCCTGATGTTTTCTTTTGTTGTCAATAAGTTTTTTGTTTTTGTGTTTTTGTTTGTTTGTTTTTTTAAATACTAAAACCTCCATCAGGTTTTGGTGTCAGGATGATGCTGGCCTCATAGAATGAGGAGCAATTTTTTTGAATAGTTACAGCAGGAACCGTACCAGCCCTTCTTTGTACATCTGGTAGAGAATTCAGCTGTGAATCCATCTGGGCTTTTTTTTGGTTGGTAGGCTATTTATTACTGACTTAATTTCAGAGTTTGTTATTAGCCTGTTTAGGGATTCAGCACTTTTTTTCCTGGTTTAGTCTTAGGAGGGTGTATGTGTCCAATAATTTATCCATTTCTTCTAGATTTGTCTAGTTTATGTGCATACAGGTGTTTGCAACATTCTCTAATGATTGATTGTATTTCTGTGGGGTCTGTGGTAGTATCCCCTTTGTTGTTTCTGATTGTGCTCATTGGAATTTTCTCTCTTCTTTATTAGTCTAGTTAGTGGTCTATTTTATTAATTTTTTCAAAGAAACAGCTCCTGGATTTGTTGGTCTTTTGAATTGTTTTTTGCATCTCAGTCTCCTTCAGTTCATCTCTCATTTTGGTTATTTCTTGTCTTTACTAGCTTTGGGGTTTGTTTGTTCTTGGTTCTCTAGTTCTTTTAGTTGTGATGTTAAGTTGTTAATTTGTGATCTTTCTAACTTTTTGATGTGGGCATTTAATGCTATAAATTTCCCTTTTAATACTGCCTTAGCTGTGTCCCAGAGATTCTGGTATGTTGTATTGTTGTTCCATTGGTGTCTAAGAACAACTTTTTTTTTTTTTTTTTTTTTTGAGACGGAGTCTCGCTGTTGCCCAGGCTGGAGCACAGTGGCATGATCTCTGCTCACTGCAGGCTCTGCCTCCCGGGTTTGAGCCATTCCCCTGCCTCAGCCTCCCGAGTAACTGGGTCTGCAGACACCCGCCACCACGCCTGGCTAATTTTTTTGTATTTTCAGTAGAGACGGGGTTTCACCATGTTAGCTACAATGGTCTGGATCTCCTGACTTCGTGATCTGCCTGCCTCGGCCTCCCAAAGTGCTGGGATTACAGGCACGTGCCACCGTGCCGTCCTGTTTCCAAGAACTTCTTGATTTCTGCCTGAATTTTATTATTTACCCAAAAGTCATTCAGGAGCAGATTATTCAATTTTCATGTCATTGTATGGTTTGTAGTGAGTCTCTTAGTCTTGATTCCTAATTTGATTGCACTGTGGTTCAAGAGATCGTTTTTTAGGATTTCATTTCTTTTGTATTGCTGAGGAATGTTTTGCTTCGGATTATGTAATCAAGTTTTAGAGTACGTGCCATCTGGCAATGAGAAGAATGTATATTCTGTTGTTTTAGGGCAGAGAATTCTATAGGTATCTGTCAGGTCCATTTGATCTAGTGCTGAATTCAGGTCCTGAATATCTTTGTTAATTTTCTGTTTCGATGATCTAATACTGTCAGTGAGGTGTTAAAGTCTCCCACTATTATTATGTGGGAGTCTAAGTCTCTTTGAAGATCTCTAAGAACTTGCTTTATGAATCTGGGTGTTCCTGTGTTGAGTGCATATATATTTAAAATAGATCTTGTTGAATCGAACCGATTACCATTATGTAATGCCCTTCTTTGTCTTTTTTTATCTGTGTTTTAAAGTCCGTTTTGTCTGAAACTAGGATTGCTTTTTTCTCTTTTCCATTTGCTTGGTACATTTTTCTCTCTTTATTTTAAACCTATGTGTGTCATTGGATGTGAGATGAGTCTCTTGAAGATACCATACCAATGGGTCTTTGTTCTTTATCCAGCTTGCCATTCTGTGTCTTTTACTTGGGGCATTTATCCCATTTGCATTCAAGCTTAGTGTTGATATGTGTGGATTTGATCCTGTCATCATAATGTTTCCTGGTTATTTTGCAGACTTGTTTATGCAGTTGCTTTATAGTGTCATTGGTCTGTACACTTCAATGCGTTTTTGTAGTGGCTGGTAATGGTCCGTCCTTCCCATGTTCAGTGCTTCATTCAGGAGCTCTTGTATAGCAGGTCTGGTGGTAACGAATTCCTTCAGCATTTGCGTGTCTGAAAAGCATCTTATTTTTCCTTTGCTTATGACACTTTGGCAAGACATGAAACTCTGGGTTGGAATTTCTTTAAGAATTTTGAATATTGGCCCCCGGTCTCTTCTGGCTTGTAGAGTTCCTGCTGAGAGGTGTGCTGTTAGTCTGATGGACTTCCCTTTGTAGATGACCTACTCTTTCTCTCTAGCTACCTTTAACGTTTTTTCTTTCATGTTGACCTTGGAGAATCTGTTGATTATGCGTCTTGGGGATGATCTTCTTGTGAAATATCTTACTTGAGTTCTCTGCATTTTCTGAATTCGAATGTTGGCTTCTCTAGCTAGGTTGGGGAAGTTCTCATGGTTGATATCCTGAAGTATGTTTTCCAAGTTGGTTCCATTTCCCCCATCTCTTTCAGAGATACCAATGAGTTGTAGATTTGATCTCTTTACATAATCCCTTATTTCTCAGAGGTTTTGTTTGTTCCTATTCATTCTTTTTTCTCTATTCTTGTCTGACTATCTTGTTTCAGAACGCCAGTCTTCAAGCTCTGAGATTCTTTCGTCTGCTTGGTCTCTTCTGCTGTTAATACTTGTGATTGCATTATGAAATTCTTAAAGTGTGTTTTTCAGCTCTATCAGGTCGGTTACATTCTTTTCTGTAGTGGCTGTTTTGTCTGTCAGCTCCTATATTGTTTTCTTGTGATTTTTAGCTTCTTTGGATTGGGTTTCAATGTACTCCTGTAGCCCAGTGATCTTTGTTACTATTCATATTCTGATCTCTGTTTCTGTCATTCAGTCATCTTAGCCCAGTTCAGAACCCTTGCTGGAGAGGTGATGTGGTCATTTGGAGGGAAAAAGGCACTCTGGTTTTTTGAGTTTTCAGAGTTCTTGTGCTGGTTCTTACTCATCTTGTGGGACTGTCTACCTTCAATCTTTGAGGTTTCTTATGTTTGGATTTTTTTTCCCCTTTTATCCTATTTGATAACTTTGAGTGTTTGTGGTGTAAGGTGGATTCAGCTGACTGGCTTCATTTCTGGAAGATTTTAGGCAGCCAGTGCGCAGTTCCCAACTCCTAGACTACATGCTGTAATTCTGAGGTACTTGTATTGGGCCCCGACTTTGTTCTCTGGCTCTTCAAGGCTTCAAAATCAACTACGCTGGATTGGGGGGACCAACTTGCAGCACCTATGGCAGAGTGCTAGCAGTGCCAGGGTGCCTGCCTTCCTGTGGGTGTTCACCACAGTGGTGGAGACAGTGCAGCTGGGCAGGGTGTCAGGGACCCCCTGCTGGTAAGCTGGAGGTGATGTTGGCTTGGGGCTCTAGTCACACTGGAGGTGATGGCTTGTGGGCAGGGCACTGGTGGATCTGGATTCCTTCTCTGTGCTCTGCAAGCAGGAATAATCATTCAGGGGCAGGGGATCTGGCTAGTTTTTATCTTTCTGCCTCATCTTGGTCATTCCCCTTAACCCCTGCCCTTCCCCCTCTCCCACACCATGTTCCTGCCATACTTGTGACTTCCAGCCTTTATACACACTGCTCCCACTGCCTGCCTTATTTCTTCCTCCACCACTTTCTTCTCTAAGCTAACTCCTGCTGTCCTTCAGTTTTCTTCCCATTGCTGCCTCTTTTGGGGAGTCTTCCTGGTTCCTCAAAACTAAGTGCCCTTCTTAGAAACATCTCAAATATATAATGTGAGCCTCAAATGTAAATCATATATGTAGTTTTGAATTTTCTATTAACCACATTAAAAAAAGAAACAGGTGAAATTAATGTTAATATTTTAAAACTAATATATCTAAAATACTATCATTCCAACACGTAAACAATAGAAAGTAATTATTAATGAGAAGCTCTGCATTATGTTTTTCATGCTCAGTCTTCAAAATCCAGTGCAAATTTTATACTTACAGCCCATCTCAATTCAACTAACCACATTTTAAATGCTGAAAGCCACTTGGAAAACAGTGTCTATTAAAGCTGTATGTAAACATGTCCTGTGGCCCAGCAATTCTGCCTCTAGATATGAACTCAACAGGTACATAATGTATGCCAAAAGACATGTACAGGAATATTCATAGCATCCTTATTTGTTATAGTCCCAGACTAGAAACAACCCCTATGTCCATCAGCAATAGAATAGATGAATAAATTATGGTATATTAGCATATGGTAATTCTGTTTAGCAGCAGTTTCCAAATTTTCGAGTCGCAGGACTCCACAGTTATTGAGGAATCTAAAAAGTGGTTTTTATATAGGAGCTATATATGTTTTTAAGAATATTAGGAATTAAAATTGAGTAATTATTAAAATATTCATTTAAAATGACAATAAGAAACCTATTACATATTACTGTAAATAACATGTAAAATAAAAATATGTAAAATGACAAATAACTATATTTTCCAACACAAACAAAAATTTTTTTGAGAACAGTGGCATTGTCTTAATGTTTTTGCAATTACCATAGAGTCAGAGTTATATGTAAAACATATTTAGTATAATGCCAGACAATACTTGTTGAATAAATGAATTAATTTATCTATAAATGGAGTAAATTACATTTATCTGATTCCTAATGTAGAATCATTTTTGCATTCATTTATAGACCATACCAACTTGCTAATGATAAATTTTAATCTGCTAGAATACATTTACTGATTTTTTTATACTTTGCATTTATATTTATGACATCAGTCTATTGTCAGTCTTAGCTTTCTTCTGCCCTCTACCCTTTTTTTCCTTCCTGTAACCTAACCTCCCTCTCTTCTGCTTGATTTTCATATGTTAATCCATTCTTTTAGATGCACTTACAATCTTTTTTTTTTGTTGATTTCAGTGTTTAGAAGTGTAGTATAAAAGATTCTAGTGTTCCAGTTATTATTATTTTACCTTTTAAGATTAGAAAAGGAGAGGTGATTGTTTATGAACTGTATAGGTACTGTAATAGGAAAGCAAAAATTAACAGTTTCGTACTAATAAATGCTGGGGGGAGAAGTGTTTTCATTCCTAGTATGTTTAAACTTTATTCCACTAAGCAAGATAATACAGATGAGCCTGTAAGAAGTAGATCCCTTCTTATGCATGGGCTTTGGGACTAATTAAGCCAGTAAGAGACCTCAGTGGAGATGGATCAATTCCATGAGAAGTGGAACTCACATCTGAAGGCAGGAGCTGTGTGGGAGGTAAAATGGAGATGCTAAATGAGGATTGAGCTCAAGTCAGGGGGTAGGACTCCTGTATTCTGTCAGTTGGGTACATCCAGTTTGTGTGGATGATACTTTAAGACCAAACTAATTTGCTCAAAAAGTAGCAGACGTAAAGTTAACCAGAATATGGCTCCAGTGCTGTCTAAACTATAATCTAGTAGTGTACTAACATGATTACTTGTATATAAAAGTATTTGCCCAGGTACAAAGGATGGGAGATTAAGGAGAACCTACTACTATCGGTGCTGCTGGAGTGGATCACTACACAGGGGCTAGGAGCCATATGAAAAATACAAAGGAGTATTAAGAAATTGCATAAATTACATTTGTATACAATTCAACTTCACATTATTTTTTCCACCACGTAAGAATAAGAGTCTGAGTGTTTGATTTGATTGCTGTATGTGGGTGGGTTAGAGAGAATAGAATCAGAATACATGATTTATCTCTCGTCTTTATTTTATTATTTCATTTATTCTTTTATTCCCTCATCTAAGTAGGGGGCTAGCTACAATAAATAGAAATTATGTTTTTTAAAGGTTTATTAGAACTCTAAAAGCATATGTGCGTGATGCCTTTGGGGAAATAACTCTTTAATTTTTAATTCCTTCATCCTTGAGTCAGCTTTGCTAATTTATATTAAATTATACGTTCTAGAACATTATTTTGCCTATATTTCCATATTTGCTTTAAGGTTGTAAATAATGTTGTTTTAAAAATATTTTCTACATCTGTGATTATATCACCATAGTCATTCCTAATACCTATCTGTCTCACTTGTCTGTCATTCTTTTCGTGAACAGACTTGTCAAAGGTTTCTTTATTTTAGATGTTCTTCTCAAAGAACCAGCTCTTGGTTTCATGCTGTACTGCTTTCCTTGTTTTCTATTTTATTAATTTTTTTCACTATTTCTTTATTTTGTTGATTTTTGTAGCTGGTTTTTTATTTTTAAATTTTGTTTTAGACATTATACAGTAAAACTGACTCTCTTTTTTTCTGGTGCAAAGTTATATGACTGTTAACGCATGTACACATTCATATAACTACCACTAAAATCAGAATGTAGAACAGTTCAGCATCCCAGAAAACTCTTGCCTGTTCTTCCTTTATATTCACAACCATGTTCTCACCCTTAATCTGTGACAGCCACTGAGATGTTCCTAACCATAGTTTTGTCTTTTTAAAAATGTCATATAGATGGAATTGGCCAACACATAACCATTTGAGACTGACTGCTTTTACTCAGCATAGTATCTTGGAGATTCATGCACACTGTTGCATCAATCAGTAGTTTTATTCCTTGCCGTTGTATGGATATACCACAGTTTATCAGTTCACCTATTGAAGGACATTTCCATTGTTTTCAGTTTTTGGCTATTATAAATAAAGCTTCTACAAATATCTAGTACAGGTTTCTGTGTGGACATAAGTTTTTATTTCTCTAGGGCAGTGGTCCCCAACCTTTTTGACACCAGGGACCAGTTTTGTGGAAGACAATTTTTCTGCAGACCTGGTAGGGAGGGAGGATGGTTTTGTAATGAAGCTGTTCCACCTCAGATCATCAGGTATTAGATTCTCATGAGGAATGCCCAACCTAGATCCCTTGCATGTGCAGTTCACAATAGGGTTCGCAGTCTGCCACCAGGAGGTGGACCTCAGGCGGTGCATTAGTCTGTTTTCTGACTGTTGTAAAGAACTGCCTTGAGACCGGGCCATTTATAAAGGAAAGTGGTATAGTTTCTCACAGTTCAGCATGGCTGGGGAGGCCTCAGGAAACTTACAGTCCTGGTGGAATGTGAAAGGAAAGCAAGGCACCTTCTTCACAAGGTGACGGGAAGGAGAATGAACACAGGAGGAACTACCAAACAATTATAAATCATCAGATCTCATGAGAACTCGCTCACTATTATGAGAACAGCATGGGGGAAACCACCCCCATGATTCCGTTACCTCTACCTGATCTCTCCCTTAACATGTGGGGATTATAAAGATTAAAGATATTACAATTCAATATGAGATTTTGGGTGGGGACATAGGCAGACCTTATCAGGTGGTAATGCTTGCTCACCCACCACTCACTTCCTGCTCTGCTTCCCAGTTCCTAATAGGCCACGGACTATTACCGGTCTGCAGCCTGGGGGTTAGGGACCCCTACTTTAGGGTAAATACTTAGGAGAAGAATTGCTGGCTCCTAAGTTACACATACGTGCTTAACTTTTTAAGAAACTACCAAACCATTTTCCAGAGTGACTGTATCAGTTTGCGTTCTGACTAGCAGTGTGAGAGTGTTCCAGTTGCTCTGCATCTTTGTCAGTACTTGATATTGTTAATATTTTTGTTTTTGTCATTCTAGAAGGGATATGGTGGTAGCTCATCTGATTTCATTTGTGTTTTTTAATGGCTAATGATATTGAACATCTCATATACTTCTTTGCCATCTTGTGTGAAATGTTTAAGTTCATTACTCATTTTTAATTGGGTTGGTGGTTTTTTTGCTGTTGAGTTTTGGGAGTTCTTACATATATTTTTTCCCCTCTGAATCTGTAGCTTGTCTTTTTATTCTCTAGACAGTGCCATTGGCAAAGGAGAAGTTTTAAAATTTGATGAAGTTCAACTTGTCAGTTTTTTATGAGTTGTTTTTTGTGTCATTTCTAAAAGCTCTTTACCTAATCCCGGATCACAGAGGTTTTCTTCTGCTTTTTTCCTAAAAGTTTTAGAGTTTTATGTTACACATTTAGATCTAAAGTTCATTATAATTTATCTTTTTAAAAGGTATGAGGTTTAAAAAAGAGGTTCAGTTTTTGCATATGGATAACCACCAATTGTTCCAACCCGAGGAATCACCTCTTCTATTTGATCACCTTGAGGTTGGTCTTCTAATTTTTTAACATCTGGTTCCGCTTTAACCATAGCCAGCTTCTCATGTTCTGTATACTTTCTGTGTGCTGAATTTTCAAGGATTTGCTCAAGAATATCAAGAATCTTTGTGTACAATATTCTCAGCCTCTCTTATGGACTCTTGCATACAGCCAATCCCACAAGGCCAGTGGTCTTCAGCACACCTACCACGACAGTGCCAACAAGCCAATGACCTGCCATTTTTCTTGAAGTCTTTAATCAGGCTGAATTTTATTTTGCTGTGTTCTCTCTCCCTCCTCTCCCCCTCCCCTCCCCCTCCCCTCTCCCCTTCCCCCTCCCTTCTCCCTCTCTCCTACCTCCAGCCTCTCTCCCCACTCCATCTTTCCCTTCTTTCCCCCACAACCAAGAAACATGTATGGGTTGTGTGTATAAATATATTTGTTTTTTGTTGTTGTTTGTTTGTTTTCTGAGACGGAGTCTCGCTCTGTTGCCCAGGCTGGAGTGCAGTGGCACAATCTCAGCTCACTGCAAGCTCCTGCCTCCCAGGTTCACACCATTCTCCTGCTTCAGCCTCCAGAGTAGCTGGGACTACAGGCCACCACACTCGGCTAATTTTTTTGTGTTTTTAGTAGAGACGGGGTTTCACTGTGTTAGCCAGGATGGTCTCGATCTTCTGACCTTGTGATCCACCCACCTCGGCCTCCCAAAGTGCTGGGATTACAGGCATGAGCCACCACGCCTGGCCTGGGTTGTATATATATTTTGCGGATACACAGCTAAAACTGTTTTTTTATTTTGCCCTCACACTTGAGTAATGGTTTGACTGGATATGGAATTCCAGGCTTTAATATTTTCTTTCAGAATTCTGTGTATGTTATTTTATCATTTTGTAACTTTTAAGTTACCATTTTGGTTCTCATACCAAAGATTTGTCCTTTTAGAAGTTTGTAATTTCCTTTTCCTATTTAGAGTTTGTAGTTTTCACAAGTATGTGTCTGTGTGTGTATCTCCAGTCATTATTATTGTTTGCTATTTGGCAGACCATTTTATCTGACCATGTTGATATTCTTCCAAAATACTTATATGTGTATATGTCTAGTTGTATGAATATATGCACACATACGTATTCATTATGGTGGGTATATGTGCACATATATATGTCTACACCTGTATATGTGTTTTAAATCCCTTTTATCCTGTAAGTTTCCTCCATTTGGAACTTCTATTAAGTGTAATATAATATTCGTAATACCTAGCTTTTTTTTGGTCTCTTAGGTTTTTATATTGTTTTTATTCTATAATTTAAAGATTCTTCAGTTTAGTCTTCTAAATTATAATTTGTCTGTAATACGTCTATTTATGAATAATTTTTTTTGTTTCGACAGAGTCTCGCTCTGTTACCCAGGCTGGAGTGTAGTGGTGCGATGTAGGCTCACTGCAACCTTGACCTCCCAGCTTCAAGCGATTCTTCTGCCTCAGCCTCCTTAGTAGCTGGGACTACAGGCGTGTGCCTGGCTAATTTTTGGATTTTTTGGTAGAGATAGGGTTTCACCATGTTGGCAAGGCTGGCCTCAAACTCCTGACTTCAAGTGATCTGCCTGCCTTGGCCTCCAGGATTACAGGTGTGAGCCACCACACCCAGCCTACTTTTCTTTTTTTCGTAACGATAATTTTGTTTTTTTCAGTTAGCTATGAGGAGCTGATTTGTATCTTTCTCATCTTCCCTGATTACTCCCTTCCTGCCCTATCCCCTACTCTCATCCCTACACCTGAGAATATAAGAATTGTGGGTCCTTTCCTCAGAAAATAATCCCCCTGTGTGCATTCACAGAAAATTTTGTACATAATGCCTGATTCTAGAATGTCTGAAAGCTCATTTATGACCTCTAGATCCTTGCTATTCAAAGTGCTGTTGTAGAAACAGCTGCATTGGTCCTGTCTGGTAGCTGGTTAGAAATGCAGAATCTCAGGGCCTGTGCCAGATACCAAATTGGAATCTTCATTTTAACAAGATCCCTTGTGATTTATTTTATATTCAAGTTTGAGAAGCACTGTGATAAGAGGTTAGAAACCTCTGTGGTGTATGTGATATATATGATTTTCCTGTTGTGTTACCGTTTACATATCTGGAATATCATCTACAACACTTTAAAAAAAAATCATGACTCGATCACCAAAATTGTAAAGTGGAAATATTTTGAAGTAGTTACAACATAGTATAGTATTTGAATAGCAAGCTATGCTATATGAAGTAGCAGGACTCAAGCAGGGACTGATGTATACACTCATTCTTGTCCAAACACCTACATAGTGGTTACTATGAGCCAGGCAGCATTCTAATCACTGTGTGTTTGTTTATGTATATGTGTGTCTTAGTCTATTTGGAGTGCTATAACAAAATACCATAGACTGAGTGGCTTATAAAGAACAGAAATTTGTCACAGTTCTGGTGGCTGGGAAGTCCAGCATCGAGGCACTGGCAGATTTGGTGTCTGGTAAGGACTCACTTTCTGATTCATAGACAGTGTCTTTTTGCTGTGTCCTCACGTGGCAAAAGAGGCTAGCTAGTTCTTTGGGGTCTCTTTTATAAGGACACTAATCCCATTCTTGAGGGCAGTGCCCTCATGACCTAATCACCTCATGAGGTACAAAGACTCCACTTCCTAATACTATAACCTTAGGAGTTAGGATTTCAACCATACGAATTTGGGGAGGGATACAGATATTCAGACTCTGTGAATGTATGAATGTATATGTATTTATTTACACAGATTCATTTGCTTAACAAATGATAAACATATGATTCTGTGTAAATAAATACATATACATACATCAGCTTCGATACTATTTCCATTTTACAAATAAGGAAGCTGAGAAACAAAAAGATTAACTATCTTAGCCAAGGTCACATAATTAGTAAATGGAAGATCTAGGATTTGAACCAAGATAGCATAACCTAGAATCTGTGCTCTTAACCATTACATTATGTTGCTCTTTTATAGTTGTACTTGGAGATCTCCGTAAACAAAACGCAACTCAAAAGCAAGCTGATTAATTCCTTATACATTCACCTTTTGAAATTTATTACTAGAACTCATCTGCTTGTGGTGCTGATAGATGAGCCAAACATGCTGGATCATTAATTCTTTCTGAATTACTTTTGGTTTGCTATTAACTGAGATTTCTACATGGCAAGAAGCTAGATTATTGGATTTTACACTACCTACCCTCAAGGTTTGATATAAGGTTATTAAATAACTTATGCAAATACTTTCTACATTAAATGTTAATTTTCTTCCATCTCCAGTAGATGGACAAAAGACAATTTATAGAAACAGTAATTGGATGGCTAATAAAATTAGAACAAAGATTAACTTCAAAAGCAGTCAGAGAAATACAAATAAATACCACCTGTTAATTTAGTAAATATATAAAAATGAAACTATTTTATCAAATGTTCAATAAAGACACAAAAATAAAAATGTGATTAGTGTTTAATGAAAGGAGCATTCATACTTGATAAGTAGAAATGTTCGTCTTTGCTGATGGGTTTGTTGGTATTATTTGACATATCATGGTCTTCTTTTCCTTACCGCTTTTTTCCATAAACTATTTCCTAATTTTGAACATTAAATTGTTTGCAGTTTTGTTCACATAATGCTGTAATTAACATGCTTTTATCTTTGTTTGAATTTTTATTATTTATGGTTTATAAAAGTGGAATTACTAGGTCAAAGGTTGGAGTGTTTTCCAAGCTCTCATTAAAAATAATATCTAATTTGTATTGAATGCTTACCGTGTGCAGTCATTGCTCTAAATGCTTTACATATATATGAACTCATTTAATCTTTACATCAAAAATATAAGATGGACCCTGTTTTATGTTTTACAGGAAATTGAGCCACAGTGGAATTAAAATAATTTTAAAGTCACACAATTAGAGCCAGGATTTCTTTTCCAGAAAGATTATACTACTTTAAGCTTCTGCTTGTAGAATTTGAGATTATCTGCCCTCTTATGACCTCCCCAGTAAAATGTTCTGATAATTGCACAATAGCAGTGAGCACAACTAGAACCTCTAAATTATGGTCTCTAAATACCATTCCTCACTGGAAGAATCCAAGGGTCATTGGATGAATGACTGATTTCCATTCTAGGGCAGAAAATACAAGAGAAACTAGGGATATTCTGTTGTATCAGAAGGCAAAGAAGCTACCAAAGACTAGTAGTTCCAGCTAAAAGGACACAATGGCCAATAGAAAGGGGGCTCCCAGTAACCAAAAGATGAGAGAACTTGAACATGATAAAAGAATATAATGAAGTCAGTTGGTTGAAATGCACTGAATTTATAAAAAGTCCTTGGTGTATAACAATAGATGTGTAATAAGGAACACACACACACACACACCACTACAACAACAGTGAATTACTGGATACAGTAAAAACAAATAAGCACTAACTCCATACTCTGATAACAAGCAATTATGAAGAAAGAATTAAACATTTATCCTTTTTCTCTGTATGAACTCTGGTTATAGGTTAAGCAAATAACCTTATTTGTTGAGGGAAACTTCTTTGCAGAATTTTAGTTAATGAATGTGGAAGTAATGACAGGATTAGAATATCGTTTTGCCGACCCTAATGAAATAATTTATTCAGGCTATGATCATCAGTGGATAAAAGCATTAGACATACAATCACGTGGGAACTTCTCAATGGAGGAATCAGTCTGCCCTACCTGGACCTATTGCTTAATCTCAGTTTTATGAAAAGTAGGGTAAGGAGATAGTGTATGACTTCTGTCACACGTATGAAACATACAGCATAAGCTCTGAAGTTTTCCAGCCAAAAGTGTTGAGCCTGTGTAAAATTAAGATCAAGTTTCTGTAGCAAGGTTTGGCAAAACATGGCCTTTCAGTCAAATTCGACCTAATGACTGTTTTAATAACATTGTTTTGTTTTGTTTTGTTTTTTAAACACAGCTACTCTGAATCATTTACATATTGTCTAGCTGCTTTTGTGCCGCAGTGACAGAGTTGAGTAGTTGCAACAGAAACTGTATGGCCCACAGAGCCTAAAATATTTACCAGTTTGGCCTTTCACAGAAAAGGCTTCCTCATCCTTGAGCTAGATGAACCAAAGTGAAGTGACATCAGAAAGAAGCAACACCACAGAATATGGGCCTTTTACAGGACTGCTGATCTAGCTTCTTTAACTAGTCAGTGGTATGGAAAATGAAGGAGTATCCCTCTAGGCTAAGAGGGACTTAAACACAGCAACCAAATGCAATCTCGAGACTGTTTTGATCCTGCTTCAAATAAGCAAACTGAAAAAAACAGGAGACAATCAGGAAAATCTGATTATTGCCTGGCTATACTGAATGACATCAAGATTTATTATGAATTTTAAGTAGTACCATTATAGATAGGTGGATAACGTATTTTGAGAGAGATGTATGTTGAAGTATATGGAGGTAAAATGATATGTGGCATTTACTTCAACATACTTCACAAAAACAAAAATATAGCAAAGACACATTAATCTCAAGATTCTTTAATGTCAAGACTTACATACTTTATACTGTATCATCATGCCATCATTACTTTCTATAGTAGGTTTTAGTGTTGCCTTCTAGGTTGCTATGCAAAACAGCTACCAGCCACTCTTTTAAATGCCCTAATTCCTTGGTTACTTAACACACTTGTGTGCTTACTCCTATTTCCACAATATCTAAGCACGACTGACAGAGGGACATCCATCAAGACTGGATCTGTATCTTCTGGTCTTGATAGTAGAAGAGCGTTGTATTTGATACTTGATTCTGCTCTTCAGTAACTATGAGTTTTCGTCCTGACAGGTTAATTTTTCAGTCTCAACTTCCTGGGCCTTAGAAGGGGGAATATCAGTTACTCCTGGAATTGTTTCAAAATTAAAGGATACGTTTGTTCTGTAAATAATGAAATTATTAACCCAAATGAGACCCATATATATTTTGGAAGTTATAGTGAGGGAATTGATGCATGATCTTTATAGTAAGACAGACCTAAGTTTGGGTATTAGTTGTATGTGTTAGTCGTGTCCTTGAGCAAGTTATTTACTATATCTGAAGTTTAGTTTCTTCATTTGTAAACTGGAGACAATATTACCTCAAGTATTTGTTCTAATAACTAAGTAAATTAAAATTTGGGAAAGTACATAGTATAGCAACAGATACATGCTAATTAAATATTTTTTCTTTTTTTCATTTGGGGAAATGTATAGCTGGATATATTTACATTGGATAACTTAAACTTCTTTTGAACATCAAATGGTGTGATTAATAAGAATTATGCAGAACTTACATAAAGAAAATTTCTCTAACATAAAGAGGATACTAAATGGAGAGATATCCTTTGTTTTTGGATAAGCACATACAGTGTTGTTAAGAGGTCCTTTCTCTCTAAACTATTTTTTTTTTTAATTAAAAAAAATTTATTTCAATAGGTTTTTGGGGAGCAGGTGGTGGTTGATTACATGAATAAGTTATTTAGTGGTGATTTCTGGGATTTTGGTACACCCATCCCAAGCAGTGTATGCTGTGCCCAATTACCCAATGTGTAGTCTTTTATCGCTCACCCCACCTCACCCTTTCCCCCGAGTCCCCAAAGTCCATTGTATCAATCTTATGCCTTTGAGGGCTGAGCTCCCATTTATAAGTGAGAATATAAAATGTTTGATTTTTTCCATTCCTGAGTTACCTCCCATGGAATAATGGTCTCTAGTTCCATCCAGATTGCTGCAAATGCCATTATTTTGTTCTTTTTTATGGCTGAGTAGTATTCCGTGGTATATGTATACCACATTTTCTTTATCCACTTGTTGATTGATGGGACTTTGTGCTGGTTCCTTATTTTTGCAATTGTGAATTGTACTGCTATAAATATGCATGTGCAAGTATCTTTTTCATACAATGACTGCTTTTCCTCTGGGTAAATACCTAGTAGTGGGATTGCTGTATCAAGTAGTAGATCTACTTTTAGTTCTTTAAGGAATCTCCACACAGTTTTCGATAGTGGTTGTACTAGTTTACATTCCCACTGGCAGTGTAGAAGTGTTCCCTGTTCACCACATTCCATGCCAACATCTGTTATTTTATGATTTTTCGATTATGGCCATTCTTGCAGGAGTAAGGTGGTATTGATTGTAGTTTTGATTTGCATTTCCCTGATCATTAGTGATGTTGAGCCATTTTTTTCATGTTTATTGGCCATTTGTATGTCTTCTTTTAAGAATTGTCTATTCATGTCCTTAGCACATGTTTTGATAGGATTGTTTTTTTTCCTGCTGATAAGAGTTCCTTGTAGATTCTGGATATTAGTCCTTTGTTGGATGCATAGTTTGGGAAGATTTTGTCCCACTCTGTAGGTTGTCTGTTTACTCTGCTGATTATTTCTTTTGCTTTGCAGAAGCTTTTTAGTTTAATTAAGTCCCATCTATTTGTTTTTGAGACATTTGCTTTTGGGTTCTTTACCATGAAGTCTTTGCCTAAGCCAGTGTCTAGAGGGGTTTTTCAAATGTTATCTTCTAGAATTTTTATGGTTTCAGGTCTTAGATTTAAGTCTTTGATCTATGTTGAGTTGATTTTTGCATAAAGTCAAAGATGAGGATCCAGTTTCATTCTTCTACATGTGACCTCCCAATTATCCCAGCACCATTTGTTGAATAGGGTGTCCTTTCCCCACTTCATGCATGTTTTTGTTTGCTTTGTCAAAGATCGGTTAACTGTAAGTATTGGGCTTTATTTTTGGGTTCTTTATTGTGTTCCATTGGTCTACATGCCTTTTTGTTGTTGTTGTTGTTGTTGTCATTTTTTGACATGAAGTCTTGCTCTGTCGCACAAGCTGGAGTGCAGTGGCGTGATCTCAATTCACTGCAACCTCCGCCTTTGGGATTCAAACAATTCTGCTGCCTCAGCCTCCTGAGTAGCTGGGACTACAGGTGTGTACCACCACGCTCGGCTAATTTTTTAATATTTAGTAGAGACAGGGTTTCACCATGTTGGCCAGGCTGGTCTTGAACTTCTGACCTCAAGTGATCTTCCCGCATTGGCCTCCCAAAGTGGTGGGATTACAGGCGTGAACCACTGCACTAGGCCTACATGCCTACTTTTATACCAGTACCATGCTGTTTTGGTGACTGTAGCCTTATAGTATAGTTTGAAGTCAGGTCATGTGATGCCTTTAGATTTGTTCTTTTTGCTTAGTCTTGCTTTGGCTATGTGGGCTGTTTTTTGGTTTCATATGAATTTTAGGATTGTTTTTTCTAGTTCTGTGAAAAATATGGTGGTATTTTGATGGGAATTGCTTTGAATTTTTAGACTGCTTTTGGCAGTATGGTCATTTTCACAATATTGATTCTACCTATCCATGAGCATTGAATGTGTTTCCTTTTGTTTGTGTGGTCTGTGATGTCTTTCAGCAGTGTTTTGTAGTTTTCCTTGTAGAGGTATTTCACTTCCTTGGTTAGGTATATTCCTAAGGTTTTCTTTTTTTTTTTTTTTTTTCCAGCTATTGCAAAAGAGTTGAGTTCTTGATTTAATTATCAGCCTGGTTACTGTTGGTGTGTAGTGGTGCTACTGATTTGTGTAGATTAAATTTGTATCCTGAAACTTTCCTGAATTCATTTATCAGTTCTAGGAGCTTTCAGGATGAATTTTTAGGGTTTTCTGGGTATAGAATTGTATCATTGGCAAACAGCAACAGTTTGACTTCCTCTTTACCAATTCGGATGCCCTTTGTCTCTTGTCTGATTGCTCTGGCTAGGAATTCCAGTACTGTGTTGAATAGAAGTGGTGAAAGTGGACATCCTTGAATAGAAATAGTGAAAGTGGGCAATCTTGTTCCTGTTCTCACGGGAAATGCTTTCAACTTTCCCCATTCAGTATAATGTTGGCTATGGGTTTGTCATAGGTGGCTTTTATTGCCTTAATGTATGTACCTTCTATGTTGATTTTGCTGAGGGTTTTAATCATAAAGGGATGCTGGATTTTGTCAAATGCTTTTTCTGTGTCTATTGAGATGATTGTGATTTTTGTTTTTAATTTTTGTTTATGTGGTGTATTACATTTATTGACTTGTGTATGTTAACCCATTTCTGCGTTTCTGATATGAAACCCACTTGATCATGGTGGGTTATCTTTTTGATATGCTGTTGGATTTGGTTAGCTGGTATTTTGTTGGGGGTTTTTGTATCTGTGGTCCTCAGGAATATTGACCTGTAGTTTTCTTTGTTATATCCTTCCCTGGTTTTGTTATTAGGGTGATGCTGGTGGCTTCATAGAATGATGTAGGGAAGATTCCCTCTTTCTCTATCTTTGGAATAGTTTTAATGGTATTGGTACCAATTCTTCTTTGAATGTGTGATAGAATTCAGCTGTGAATTCATCTGTTCCTGGACTTGTTTTTGTGGACAATTTTTTAATTATTTCCGCCTTGCTGCTTGTTATTGGTCTCTTTAGAGTTTCTGTTTCCTTCTATTTTTCAGAAATTTATTCATCTTCTCTAGGTTTTCTCATTTGTGTGCATAAAGGTGTTTGTAGAAGCCTTGAATGATCTTTTGTATTTCTGTGGTATCAGTTGTAATATCTCCCATTTCATTTCTAATTAAGCTTATTTGGATCTTCTCTCTTCTTGCTTAATCTCACTAATGGTCTTAATTTTATTTATCTTTTCAAAGAACCAGCTTTTTTTTTTAATTTATATTTTGTGTGTTTATTTGTTTCAAATTCATTTAGTTCTGCTCTGATCTTTATTTCCTTCCTTCTGCTGGGTTTGGTTTGTTCTTATTTCTCTAGTTCCTTGAGATGTGACCTTAAGTTATCTATTGGTGCTCTTTTAGACTTTGTGATGTAGGCTGTTCATGTTATGAATTTTCCTCATAGCACTGCTTTTGCTGTATTGCAGAGGTTTTGATAGGTTGTGTCACTATTATCGTGCCATTCAAATAATTTTTAAATTTCCATCTTGATTTCATTGTTGACCCAATTATCATTCAGGCGCAGGTTATTTGATTTCCATCTGTTTGCATGGTTTTGAGGATTCCTTTTGGAGTTGATTTCCAATTTTATTCCACTATAGTCTGAAAGAGTACTTGATACAATTTTTATTTTCTTAAATTTATTGAGACTCGTTTTTGGGCCTGTCGTTTGGTCTGTCTTGGAGACTGTTCGTGTGCTGATGAATGAATGTATATTCTATAGTTGTTGGGTGGAATATTCTGTAAATATCTGTTAAATCCATTTGTTTTAGGGTGTAGTTGAAGTCCATTGTTTCTTTGTTGACTTTCTGTCTTGATGACCTATGTAGTGCTGTCAGTAGAGTATTGAAGTCCCCCACTAATATTGTATTGCTGTCTATCTCATTTCTTAAGTCTAGTAGTAATTGTTTTATAAATTTGAGAGCTCTGGTGTTAGGTGCATATATATTTAGGATTGTGATATTTTCCTTTGGACTAGTCCTTTTATTGTTATATAATGTCCCTCTTTGTCTTTTTTTTTTTAAACTGTTGTTGATTTCAAGTTTATTTTGTCTGATATAAGAGTAGCCATTTCTGCTCACTTTTGGTGTCCATTTGCATGGAATATCTTTGTGAGTGTTTATGTGTCAAATGAGTCTCTTGCAGACAGCAGATACTTGGTTGGTGAATTATCTATTCTGGCATTTTATGTCTTTTAAGTGGAGCATTTAGGCCATTTACCTTAAATGTTAGTATTGAAATGTGAGGTACTATTCTTTTCATCATGCTGTTTGTTGCCTGAATACCTTGTTTGTTTGTTTTCATTGTGTTATTGTTTTATAGGTCCTTTGAGATTTATGGTTTAAGGAGGTTTTATTTTGGTATATTTCAAGGATTTGTTTCAAGATTTAGAGCTCCTTTTAGCAGTTCATGTAGTGTTCACTTGGTAGTGGTGAATTCTCTCAGCATTTGTTTATCTAAAAAAGGCTGTATCTTTCTTTCATTTATGAAACTTAAGCTTTGCTGGATACAGAATTCTTGGCTGATAGTTGCTTTGTTTAAGGAGGCTAAAGATAGGACCCCAATCCCTTCTAGCTTGTAAGGTTTCGGCTGAGAAATCTGCTGTTAATCTGAAAGGTTTTACTTTATAGGTTATGTGATGCTTTTGCCTCACAGCCCTTAGGATTCTTTCCTTCATCTTGACTTTAGATAACCTGATGACTATGTGCCTAGGTGATGATCTTTTTACGATGAATCACCTGGGTGTTCTTTGAGCTTTGTATTTCAACATCTAGATCTCTAGCAAAGGCAGGGAAGTTTTCCTTGATTATTCCCTCAGAAGTGTTTTCCAAACTTTAAGATTTCTCTTCTTCCTCAGGAACACCAGTTATCCTTAGGTTTGGTCGTTTAATGTAATCCCAAACTTCTTGGAGGCTTTGTTCATTTTTTTTTAATTCTTTTTTCCTTGTCTATATCAGATTGGATTAATTTGAAAGCCTTGTCTTCAAGCTGTGAAGTTTTTTCTTCTACTTATTCTATTCTGTTGTTTAGATTTTCCAATGTATTTTGCATTTCTCTAAGTGTACCCTTCATCTTCAGAAGTTGTGATTGTTTTTTATTTATGCTGTCTATTTCTCTGGAGATTTTTCTGGCCATTTCCTATAACATTAAAAAAAAAAATCTTCACTTTGGGAGGCCGAGATGGGCGGATCACGAGGTCAGGAGATCGAGACCATCCTGGCTAACACGGTGAAACCCCGTCTCTACTAAAAAATACAAAAAAACTAGCCGGGCGAGGTGGCAGGCGCCTGTAGTCCCAGCTACTCGGGAGGCTGAGGCAGGAGAATGCCGTAAACCTGGGAGGCGGAGCTTGCAGTGAGCTGAGATCCGGCCACTGCACTGCAGCCTGGGCCACAGAGCGAGACTCCGTCTCAAAAAAAAAAAAAAAAATCTTAAAGTTGGTATTCACCTTTCTCTGATGCCTCCTTGAGTAGCTTAATAATCGACCATCTGAATTATTTTTCTGGCAAGTCAGAGATTTCTTCTTGGTTTGGATCCATTGCTAGTGAGCTAGTGTAATCTTTTGGGGGTATTAAAGAACCTTGTTTTGTCATAGCGCCAGAATTGTTTTTCTGGTTCTTTCTAATTTGGATAGACTAGGTCAGAGGGAAGATCTGGGGCTCAAGGGCTGCTGCTCAGAGTCCTTTTTTCCATGGGGTGCTCCCTTGATGTGGTGTTCTCTCCCTTCCCGTAGGTATTCCTGAGAGCTGAACTGCAGTGATTGTTGTTTCACTTGTGGGTCTAGTCACCCAGCAGTGCTACCAGGCTCTGGCCTGGTACTGGGGAGTGTCTGCAAAAAGTCCTGGGATGTGATCCATCTTCAGGGGTCTCAGCCATGGATACCAGCATCTTTCCAGTGGACATACAGGGGAGTGAAGTGGACTCTGTGAGGATCCTTGGTTGTATTTTTGTTTATTGCACTGGTTTTGTGTTGGTTGGTCTCCAGCCAGTAGGTGGCACTTTCAAGAGAGCATCAGCTGTGGTAGTGTAGGGAGGATACAAGCTTGCCCTAGGTTCTCAGGCAGTGGGTGGGACCAAAGAGCTCCCAAGAGATTATGTCCTTTGTTTTTGGCTACCAGGCAGGTAGAAAAAGATCATCAGGTGGGGGCATGGTTAGGTGTGGCTGAGCTCAAACTCTCGTTGGGCAAGGCTTGCTGCAGCTGCTGTGGGGGAATGGGGGTGTAGTTCTTAGGCCAATAGAGTCATGTTCCCAGGAGGATTATGGCTGCCTCTGCTGTATCATACAGGTCACCAGGGAAGCGGGGGAATGCCGGCAATGACAGGCCTTACCCAGCTCCCATGTAGCCTGAAAGGCCAGTTTCACTCCCACTGTGCTTCTCCAACGGCACCAAGTTTATTTCCATTCAGTTGGTGAGCAAGGCTGAGAACTTGGCCCAGTCTACAAACCTCCCCGCTGAGAAAGCAAGCAGGGCTTTCAGGTTTCATGCCCTCCCCCTTGCCAAGGCTTCTGTGCGTGTATCTGCAGTCTCCATTTGCCCCCTCCCGCAGATTCTGTCGAGTAAACTTCACATTCTGTCGAAATTGTTACGAAGTTCAGTTTGGAAGTTTTCTTCTCCCTGTGGTTTTTTGTCAGTTCCACTGGCAGCCCTCCCCAAGTACCCCTGGGAGACAGTCAGAAATGGCTTCCCTGTGGACCTAGAGTGCCTACCGGGCTCTTCCCACTGCTTCCTGTACCCCTGTATTTCACTCAGCTGTCTAAATTCATCTCAACTCCAGGTAAGGTCAAGTTCTTTTCCCATGATCTGTGTCATGCGTATCCATATGAAGAGACCACCAAACAGGCTTTGTGTGAGCAACATGGCTGTTTATTTCACCTGGGTGCAGGGGAGCTGAGTCCGAAAAGAGAGTCAGTGAAGGGAGATAAGGGTGG
The DNA here is from genome assembly GCF_000951045.1 of Mandrillus leucophaeus. Lineage (NCBI taxonomy): Eukaryota > Metazoa > Chordata > Mammalia > Primates > Cercopithecidae > Mandrillus > Mandrillus leucophaeus. The sequence continues at coordinate 508,053 of NW_012110364.1, read as the reverse complement.
CACCGTTTTATAGGATTTGGGTAGGTAAAGGAAAATTACAGTCAAAGAGGGGTTGCTCTCTGGCGGGCAGGAGTGGAGGTCACAAGGTGCTCAGTGGGGAAACTTTTTGAGCCAGGATGAGCCAGGAAAAGGAATTTCACAAGATAATATCATCGCTTAAGGCAAGGACTGGCTATTTTCACGTCTTTTATAGTGGAATGTCATCGGTTAAGGTGAGGCAGGGCATTTGCACTTCTTTTGTGATTCTTCAGTTAACTTCAGGCCATCTGGGTGTATAGGTGCAAGTCACAGGGGATGCGATGGCTTGGCTTGGGCTCAGAGGCCTGACAATCTGGACCTTCAGGTTTCCCAGTGAGGATGTGCGTTCAGGGGCAAACATTCCCCCCTCACACTTTGGGCACTCACAGTTTTTGGCTGTCTCACAGAGCCTGCAGCAGCAAGCAGCTTCATTCAGAGGATCTGTGGATTCTCTAGGCTTTCCTACTATGTTTCTGTGGTAGTTCTTGGAGCAAAAGTTCATGATGTGGGTCTCCGCACACTGCTCTGTCTGTCTGAGTGGGAGCTACAAGTTAGTCCTGCCTCCTGTGCGCCATTTTTTTTCTTACATTGGATAACTTTTATCAATTATGTGAAAAAGGATAATTCTGCTTCACATGTGATACTTCTATAGAAAAATGCCGAGCTGACAGGTTAACTGGAAAATAGTACTTTAAGGTTCCATGAAAGAGTAGATAAGCTATGAGATGACTTCAGTAGAAATAAGTGAAAAGCTAGCTATTTGCTGAGAGAAAAAAAATTATATTTTTCATAGAGACAAGGTTTCCCCATGTTGGTCAGGCTGGTCTCGAACTCCCAACCTCAGGTGATTTGCCCGCCTCGGCCTCCCAAATTGCTGGGATTACAGGCGTGAGCCACCGTGCGTGCCAAAAACAAAAAACAAAAAGCAAAAAAACACATATTTATACATTTATTAGATTAATGGGCTGTAAGCTGTTAAGAACCCAGGCGTCACTGAAGATCAAAAATGGTAAATTTAAAAACATGCCATTTTCTTGGTATCCTCCTCCCCAACAAGTTCTAAAGCTAATGCAGAGCAAAGTCCCTTACAATCTAAAGACTGAAGCTGCTCAAAATGTAAAATATTTGGTAGTCATTTACCAAACATTTTGAAAGACAGTGATAATAAATTTCTCTGTAATTCAAGGGAACAGTTGGATTTGAAATCTTTCAGTTGTGGCTTTCTGACTTAGTTCACTCATAGAAGAATGCCTGGCTTTCTCTTTATACATTCTTTCTCCTTTTCCTTCCCTCTTCTTACCCTCCTAACAGTAACATATGAAACCAAATTGTTAATTATACAGAGGATGTGTCTTGCCTAATTCCAAAATCTGATAATTTTTATTCATTAAATCAACAAACATTTACTGAGATCTCACTGTGTCATAAATTAGGAGATGGTTGCTGGGGAATAGCAAGGCAGGGAGAGAGAGTAAGAAAGAAAAGGAAGGAGAGAAGAAAGAAGAGGAGAAGGACTTTCTTTGCCCTGAGGTACTCAACATTTGGTGTGGAAGACTAGCAGTTAAAATGTGGTACATACGTATGTGGAATACTACACAGCCATAAAGAACAGAATCATGTCTTTTGCAGCAGCATGAATGCAGCTGGAGGCCATAATCGTAAGTGAATTAGCACAGAAACAGAAAACCAAATACCACATATTCTCACATTTAAGTGGGAGCTAAACATTCACGGACATACAGATGGGAACAGTAGACACTGGGGACTACTAGAGGTAGAAGGGAGAGGGATGTGGGTTAAAAAACTACCTATTGGGTACTATGCTCACTATTTGGGTGATAGGATCCATACCCCAAACCTCAGCATCACACAGTCTACCCATGTAATAAACCTGCACATATAACCCCAGTATGTAAAAGTTGAAATTATTTTTTAAAATTAATAACCCCCAAATATGATAAAGATTTTGGTAGTAATTTGCTCATAACACAATACATACTAATACAATGTACTATGTGAGCATCAAGAAGGACCCGCGACTCATCCTAAGGTAGACAGAAGTGTATTTCCTGAACTGGGTTGAAGGAATTAGAGAGTAACCAGTGGCAATGCACTCGACTTTTCCATGCAAAGGGTACATCATGTTCAACAGTGGCAAAATTTCAGAATCTGTTTGTATTTTAGTGGTGCTGAATCCAGAATATATAAGTACAAGGTAAAGGCAGAAAAGGAGTAGCAAAATTTAAGGGATGGAGGGATAGAAGAGCCAGATTATGGTGAGCCTTAGAGACTCTTAACACATAGAAGGAACTGAACTAGTTACAGTTTTATAAGCTGAAGATTAATATCAGATGTGCCTTTAAAAAAGATCTCTGGTAGCATTGCAAAGAATGATAGAGGATTCATGAGAGAGTAGTGCAAAAAGTATCAAAGAGTTGTGAGACCAAAAGTAGGAAAACCAGTTTTCAAGCTAATTCATTTATTTATACATTCAGCAAATATTCATTGACTGTCTGATATGAACCAGGCACTATTCTGTGCTCTGCCCCTTTGAAGCTTATATGTAATGCAGTAAGACAGGAAAGAAATATCAAAGACATGGAATAAGGAAATAGCAGGAGGGTTGGAAAGAACTGAGAACTTAATATATAGTGCATGAAGGGAAGGAAGGAAGGAACGATAAGGAAGAAACTGAAATGACTTCCAGGTTCCTACTTGGACAACAGGGAGATGCTAGTGTCATTCACCAAGGTAAGGAATATAAGAGAAAGAGCAGACTGAGGGTAGGTAAGAGTTTAGTGTCACACCTACCTATTTTGAGGTACCTAGGATATTAAGGCAAAACCATACAGTAGAAAGTTAAAAACAATATTTATTGTAGAAATTGGACTAACAGCTCCTTCATAAGGTGATTGTGAAATTGAATGTACTGAAACATGGAAATTCCTTAGACCATCATTTGGTACATAGTACATACTTATGTTAGCTGCTCTTGTTTTTATTTCAAGATTATGGGCTTTGACCTAGACACATTTGCCTAAATACTGGCAGCACCACTTGCCGGTTTTGTGACCTTGAACAAGTCTCTTAACTTCTTTGAGTCTTTTTTTCTGCATGTAAAACTGGAATAGTATCTATTTTAGAGGGGTGCTGTAAGAATTAGTAATGGTGTATGAAAAGTACTGACTACAGTGACTGGCACAGTATAAGTGCCCAGTGACTACTGGGAGTCGAATAAAAATTTGCAGCTTAGGAGAAAGTTCAGATTAGGGGTTGAAATTTGGGAGCTATTAACATGGAGTACTTGAACCTTTAAACATGTATGCTGAGAATAGACTTTCTAGAAAGGGAGAGGATAATATGCCAAAAGATCCCTGAATAGTTGGAAAGAGAGGCGATTTACTAAGAATAGTGGTTGAGGAATTTGTTGGAAGCTTGAAACAAATAATGAAGGGCTGATAGAGTTTTCAAGGGCATTGGAGATAGAACTGAGTCAATTATTTAAAGGTTATACAACAGCATTGAGTATCCAGATGAACTGAAACCATGAATTTACAGTGATACCATTCTTTGTAGTTATATGGTTTTCTCCAACTGTAAGAAAAGTGGAGGCCGGGCATGGGGGCTCAAGCCTGTAATCCCAACACTTTGGGAGGCTGAGGCGGGCGGATCATGAGGGCAGGAAATGGAGACCATCCTAGCTAACACAGTGAAACCCCGTCTGTACTAAAAATAAAAAAAATTAGCCGGGCGTGGTGGCAGATGCCTGTAGGCTCAGCTAGTCGGAAGACTGAGGCAGGAGAATGGCATAAACCCGGGAGGCAGAGCTTGCAGTGAGCCGAGATCGCGCCACTGTGCTCCAGCCTGGGCGACAGAGTGAGACTCCATCTCAAAAAACAAAAAACAAAAAAACGTGGATTCAGAGTTGATGTTTTTTAGGATAAAGTGTTTTCTAAGTAGGCCATTGGTATCCGTTTCCACATGAGCTTCAGAAACGTGCTAGGGGTCAAAGCTAGATTGAGGAGGGTTCAGGAGCATATGATAGGTAAGGAAGCTCCATTAGTCAGTATAGATTCTTCTTTCAAAAATGTTGGCTGAGGAAGACCAAAATAGGAAAGTGTAAGGAAGAAGGTGCACTGGCAAGAAAGTAGTGGTTTTGCTTTTGTTTTTTAATGGACAGGAATTACTTGAATGTATATTCAAGAGGAAACAAGGGAACCAAAAGAGAGGAAAGGTCTAAAGTTGAAGCAAAGAGATGGGCTAATGAATGACTCCAGGATCCAGAGTAATCTTAGACCTAGTATGTCCTTTGCACTCATTATAAAGCCTCTGATAAACTTGAGAACCACCTTTATTTATTTATTTATTTTTTGAGTTGGAATTTTGCTCTTGTTGTCCAGGCTGAAGTGCAATGGTGCAATATCAGCTCTCTACAGCCTCTGCTCCAGGTGCAAGCGATTCTCCTGCCTCAGCCTACTAGGAAGTAGCGGGCATTACAGGTGTGCGCCATACGCGGCTATTTATTTATTTATTTATTTTTTGAGTTGGAATTTTGCTCTTGTTGTCCAGGCTGAAGTGCAATGGTGCAATATCAGCTCTCTACAGCCTCTGCTTCCTGGATTCAAGTGATTCTCCTGCCTCAGCCTCCTGAGTAGCTGGTATTACAGGCATGCACCACTACACCCAGCTAATTTTGCATTTTTAGTAGAGATGGGGTTTCTCCATGTTGGTCAGGCTGGTCTCGAACTCCTAACCTCAGGTGATCTGCCTACCTCCCAAAGTGCAAGGATTACAGGCATGAGCCACCGCGCCCAGCCGAGAACCACCTTTATTATCAGTGAAATACCATGTGTAACTTCATGTTCTCTGGTCATAAGTAGTGCTAGAAGTAGAGACAAACGACTTGCTTTTTCATCTTTTATACATAATAAAGATAGGAAAAAGACAATACTAGGGTGTTTGATGCAAAAAAAGAAAATAGCGTTAAGGTTAAGAAAAATTTAGATCTACAAATACTATTGACTGATTTTAACAATTCAGTAATTTCTTTTAATGTTATTAAAAGTATAGTTTAAACACACTGATTTTTAAATTTTGCTTTCTTTATAATTCTACCTTTAAAGGCGTTTCTTTCTGCAGTATAATACATTAAATTATCTTTGTTATTACAAAAGTGAACACTGTTTCTGTGTGTTTGTGTTAGTCTGTATATAGACTACATAGTGCTAGTAGTGATGTCAGCAAGAATAGCAATGTGGTATCTACATACTCATCTCATCACTGAGTCTCATGTATAAGAACATTTTTTAAAGTGACCTGTTGCTATAGAAGAGGGAAATTTATATTAAATGATAGTTCTTATACTATTTTGACAATAATATTAGGAAAAAAGACATTACCTGTAATCATGTTTTTATAATAATGTCATAAGGAAAAGCTTGAAACTGCATAGCTGTAGAATTTTATGTTGTCTTTTTTCAGAAGTTAGCATTCCGGTACATATTCAGTACACATTAATTACAGAAGTAATATATACTTTTAAAATTCAAACATTATAGAAATGTATCAGCAACAAGAGTTAATTATTTCTGCCCTTCTCCCTATCTTGGGAGTGAGTAAACAGTGCTAGCAGTTACATATATATATTATATGTATAATAAAA
>NW_012110364.1:424783-502188 GCF_000951045.1 Mandrillus leucophaeus | reverse complement strand
AATAAATAATTATAAATTGTTATAATATAAATACATTATATATAATGTAATACATAATTATATATAACACATATATATCTGCCACATATTTTTCTACATGTGTAACTTGGCTGTTTTGTGTACTTTCTGATTTTTAATTTTTAATAATTGATCTCACAAAATAACACTAGGGGTCACAAGTTCAAGTGCTGACAAAGACCAGGAAGGTAACACAAGTGAATGAAGAGGGCCTGGTATCGGTCTCAGAATGACAGGGGAAGGTAGTGGGCACTAGACACCTAAAAATGGCATGCTTCTTCTAAAAGAGGTCAGCCACAGATCCAGCTCAGTAGGTATGTATGCAGAAATAGATATACACAGATACTAAATTTTTTTCAAAGGAAGCCCAGAAATTCAGTATTTTTAGGTGAAGACTCTCAATTTTTAATGTTGGAATTGAGTAAATCTGGATTTCAGTCTGTCTCTACAACTTACTAGCTATAGAATTGTGGGGACGATGGAATCTATTCTTACAACTTTAGGAGGAAGATTTAATAATACATCATGAATTCATACAATATGTAATGCTTATTAAATGTTGACTGTGATTAGTGGTTGTCCAGCTTTAAAGGTGTGGGAACGGGATTGATTACAAGGGAGCATCAGAGAGCTATTTTGGGTGATGGAAATGGTCTGTGTCTTGATTGTAGTGTTGGTTGCTTGACTGGACATATTTGTTAGTACTTATCAAACCCTTGAAGTCGATGGATTTTTTGCATATAAATTATACCTCAACAAAGCTGATTTTATAAAGATAACTAACTGCCTTTCCCTTTTCTGTGTACTCCAGTTACATCAACTGTTAATAAAGTAGAGTTGATACCAAAGGTTTCTAACATTTTTATCACTAGTCTCTTACTGTCCCCTCTGAGCCTCAGTCACAAGCCCCACAGTGTGAAAGATTTTGCCCGCTGGGAAACAAGAAAGAAAGAAAAAACTACCTTTATTGGTTCAGTATACTCTTCTATACTGTGCAAACCGTGTACTGGATTTATCAATTTGGGTACTGTGCTTGATACATAATATGAGTAAAGCAGGCCACTTAGTTACTTTGCAGAAATGTTATAATGTAATCTACAAGCTAATTACCCACTGTTTAGTGATAAGCTATAAAGCTTAATAAACCAAGAAGAAAAATTAGAAGCAAAAGTAATATACAGGCATACCTCAGAGATATGGTTTGGTTCCAGACCTCCACAATAAAGTGAATGTCACAATAAAATGAGTCACGTGAATTTTTTGGTTTCCCAGTGCATGTAAAAGTTATGTTTATACTATAGTCTATTAAGTATGAAATGACATATCTAAAAAAATGTATACCTTAATTTAAAAATATTTTATTGCTTCAGAATGCTAATGATCATCTGAACCTTTAGCAAGTTATAATTCCTCTCCTGGTGAAAGGTCTTGCCTCAGTGTTGATGGCTGCTGACTGTCAGGGTAGTGGTTGTTGAAGGTTGCAGTAGCTGTAGCAATTTCTTAAAATAAGACAACAATAAAGTTTGTCACATCAGTGAACTCTTCCCTTCATGAAAGCTTTCTCTGTAGCATGTGATGTTGTTTGATAGCCTTTTGCCCACAGTAGAATGTCTTTCAAAATAGGGGTCAGTCTTTTCAAACCCTGCTGTTGCTTTATCAACTAAGTTTATGTAATATTGTAAATCTTTTGTTGTCATTTCAACAGTGTTCACAGCCTCTTCCCTAGGAATAGATTCCATCTGAAGAAACCACTTTCTTTGCTGATCCCTAAAAAGCAACTCCTCGTCCATTAAAGTTTTCTCATGAGACTGCAGCAATTCAGTCACATATTCAGGCTCTACTTCTAATTCTAGTTCTGTTGCGATTTCCACCACTCTGCAGTTTCTTCCTCCACTGAAGCCTTGAAACACCTCAAAGGTCATACATGAGGGTTGGAATCAACTTCATCCAAGCTCCTGTTAGGTCACAGTTCATTGACCTCCAATGAATCATGAATGTTCTTAATGACATCTAGAATGGTGAGTCCTTTCCAGAGGTTTCAATTTACTTTGCCTGGATCCATCAAATGACTTGCTGTGGCAACCATAGCCTTACAAAATGTGTTTCCTAAATAATAGGCTTGAAAGTCGAAATTACTCCTGATTCATGGGCAGCAGAGTGGATGTTGTGTTAGCAGGCATGGAAATATGTGGATTTCCTTATACATCTCCGTCAGCACTATTGGGTGACCAGGTGAATTGTCAACGAGCAGTAATATTTTGAAAGGAATCTTTTTTTTCTCAGAGGGTGGTCTCAAGAGTGGGCTTAAAATATTCAATAAACAATGCCATAAACAGATGTGCTGTCACCCAGGCTTTGTATAAGCAGAGTAGATTTAGCTTAATTCCTAAGGGCCCTGGGATTTTTGGAATGGTAAATAATCATTAGCTTCAACTTAAAGTCACAAGCTGCATTAGCCTATAACAGGAGAGTTAGACCTCTTTATCTTGGAAAAATGGTACTGATAGACTTGGTCCGTGTAGGGATGCCACAAACCTCCAATTTGGTAAACAAAACAACAGAAAAACAACACTGTATCTGCAGAGTATCATAAAGCAAAGTGCAGTAAAAAGAGGTGTGCCTGTACTTAAGTATATAAAAGTTCCTTAAATGAGAATAAAATACCTGAGTAACAGCACTCATTGTCTTTGTGCATGCTTCTTTAGGTATACGTGTGTGTGTGTGTGTGTGTATATATATATTTATGTGTATTCTGTAAACACACGCATATATGTATCTTTCACAAACTTCTCCTAACTTCGTTCTACGTCTGCCACTCTTGAGATTGCAAGACTAACTCCTTCTCTACCACTTCCTCCTCCTCCTCTGCCTACTCACCATGAAAACAGTAATTCACTTCCACTTAACGAACCGTAAATACATTTTCTATTCCTTGTGATTTTCTTAATGACATGTTCTTTTCTCTAGCTAACTTTATTGTAAGAATAATACAATAAAGTCTGTAGTACATGTAACTTAGAAAATACGTGTTAATCAACTGTTTATGTTATTGTTAAGGCCTCCAGTCAGCAATAGGCTTCTAGAAGTTATGTTTTGGGGGAATCAAAAGTTATATGCAGATGTTTAACTATGCAGAAGGGTTAGCACCCCCAACCCCTGTGTTGTTCAAGGGTCAACTGTATAATTACGAACTGTGACCAAAGCACAAGCATCAAAAGAAGAAATAGGTAAATTAGGCTGTTCTGAAAATTAAAAACACTTGTGCTTCAAAGGACACTCAAGAAAGTGAAAAGTCAGCTTATAGAATGGGAGAAAATATTTGCAAATTGTGTATCTAACCAAGGGATCAATATCTACAATGTCTAAAGAACTCTTACAACTCAGCAATAACAGAAAGACAATCCAGCCATTTAAGAAATGGGCAAAGGATTTGAATGGACATTTCTCCAAAGAACAGCATAAATGGCCAATAAACACATGAAAAGAGCCACATTATTACTCATTAGGGACGTGCAGATCAAAACCATAATGATATATCACTTCATACCCATAGGATAGCTAAATTGAAAAAGATGGACAATAATAAATGTTGTCAAGGATGTGGAGAAATGGACCCTTACATGTTGCTGATGGGAATGTAAAATGGCATTGCCATTTGGAATATAGTTTGGCAGTTCCTCAGAAAGGAAAACATAGGGATACCATATGACCCACCAGTTCCACTCTCTCTATATACTAAAGAGAATTGAAAACATACGTCTATATAAAAACTTGTATACAAATATTCATAGCAATGCTATTCACAAAAAGTAGAAACTGCCTAAATGTGTGTCACCTAGTGAATATGTAAATAAAATGTGATATATCCAGATAATGTAATATTATTCAGCCACAGAAACGAAGTACTGAGTCATGGTACAAGGATGAATCATGAAAATATAAGGCTAGGTAAAAGAAGCCAGACACAAAAGACCACGTATTGTATGATTCCGTTTATTTGAAATGACCAGAATAGGCAAATCCATACAGACAGAAAAACTAGATTACCTGTTGCTAGGGGATGTAGGGATGAGAAAAGGGGGAATAACTGCTGATAGGTACAAGGTTTTTTGAGGGGGTGATGAAGATGTTCAGGCATTAGATGGTGGTGGTGATGGTTGTACAACTTCCTGAATGTACTAAAAACCACCCATTATGCACTTGAAAAATGAAGTTTGTGATATAAAATATCTTTCAATAAAGCTGTTACTGTAAGAAATATAGGTGTGTAATTTTTTTTCCTGGAGTTCTGAATTCTTTCAAACTCATTCATTCTTGTGAACCACAGTCATAGGTAGGAACCTTTGAACTTAGTAGTCCTAAAATTCCTTTTTCAGTTTATGTTGTGAGCTCTTTTATCAGTAGCTCAAGCTAATTTTAGAATAGAGAAGATGATTTTCATCTGTATGAACACTCACTGAGGTGCTCAGCAGTAGGATGTATAAGATCTCTGCATGTTCTTTAAGGGACCTGATTCATTCTTTGAATACTAGGAGCTTGTGTTTGTTTAGTATTTGTACTTTAAACAACATAGTAGTTCGTTGTCATTATATGCTTATTTCCAAGACATTTCAAACATAAAATCTTACCAACATAATACTACAGGAAGTCTAAACATATGAAAACACTGAACTCCCAAAGGTCCATTAAGAATATGGTTTGGCCGGGCGCGGTGACTCACGCCTATAATCCAGGACTTTGGGAGGCCGAGGTGGGCGGATCGTGAGGTCAGGAGATCGAGACCATCCTGGCAAACATGGTGAAACCCCGTCTCTACTAAAAATACAAAAATTAGCTGGGCATGGTGGCACGTGCCTGTAATCCCAGCTATCAGGAGGCTGAGGCAGGAGAATTGCTTTATTTAACCAGGGAGTTGGAGGTTGCAGTGAGCTGAGATCACGCCATAGCACTCCAGCCTAGTGACAGAGGAAGACTCCATCTCAACAACAACAACAAAAAAATGGGGTTTAAAAATTATAATGTATATTTTCATTAAAAGTAATGTTATAAATAATTATTACTATTGTTTTAAGTGGAAAATATGTTCAAGGCTAGTTCATATAAATACATAATGGATGGCCCAATTAAAAAGTTACAGAAATAATACTTTTAGGATACCAGTAATTAAATCAATCAGGAAAATATGTTTTTTCTCAGGGATTTCTTAACCTTTTTTACAAAATTAAACATCTCATTGTAGGTATTTGTTAGACATTATGGAGCCTATCCTTAGAAGAATGTACTGAATTTGTCATACACTTAAAAGGGATTCACAAAAATCTTCATCTAGACCTACATGGGGAAGGTAGGTGTGTGAGTCTGTTTGGGCTACCATAACAGAATACCACAGACTGGGTGGCTTAAACAACAGAAATTTGTTTTCTCTTAGTTCTGGAGGCTAGAAGTTCGAGATTTAGGTGTTGTCAGGGCTGGTTTCTGATGTGGCCTCTTTTCCTGGCATGTGGTGTCCTCCTTACTGTGTCCTCACATGGCCTCTTCTCTTACTGTGTCCTCACATAGCATGTGTGGACAGAGATCTCTGGTATCTCTTCTTCTTATAAGAGGACACCAGCCTTCTTGGATAGAGCCCCCACCCTTACCTTATTTAGCAGAGGGCCAAAATTCACTGAAAATGTTCTCAATCAATGAGAAAGCGGCCACTCTGCACACTTTGATTCTAGATTTTAGGCCTGCCGACATGTAACACCGGGAAAATGAGGCCTCCACTATCAAGCCTGCCTTTTTGGCAAACTATCTTGGAGTTTGGCCATACAGGTAGTAAAAAAGAAATATGTATTTGCCTGGCTTTGTTTTCTGCATATATATCTTCACAAATAAAAAGTGATGATCAGGCTACAACATACCAGATTTGAGGATTCTGGGACCTGGGTTTTGAGCCCTCCTCCCTCATTTTCTTTATCTTCTCACATAATTTGACATGAATTATCTATAAGTTTCCTTACAATGCTGTCTTACCATAAAACTAAATAAGAAAGTTAAAACTATAATTATTGGAAATACTTATTTTGCATAATTTGCATATGTTATACTAGATTAAGATACTGAAGGGGAATAAAACAATGCTTATGATATTAACCCTGATCTTAATTCACCTACATGTTTTAAGATTCATAAGTCATTTGTACAAATCTCAAATCCAGAATATTTTGTGTGTTGTATAATATGCTATCAGAGGGTTTTATTTTTTTGTTTAAAAAATTTCTTATGGATAATTTCAAATATTTGTGAAAATAGATAGGACAGGATAATGAACCCCTGTGTACCCAAAACCTAGGCCCTAACAGCAGTTACTAACCCAGAGCCAATCTGCCTCCTTGCTAGGCTATTAAATTCTTCTGCGTATTTTGAAGAAATACCAGACCTCGTTTCATCCACTAATATTTTAGAATGCATCTCTAAAAGAACAAGTATGCTTTCTTTTTAAATCAGTTTAAGTGCCATGCCATTATCTTAGGAACGATTGTTAATTTTTCCTTGGTTTTATAAAACCAAACTGGTTTGTGTTTACAGTTGTCTCATTAATGTCCTGATTGTTTATGAAGCAGAATGTAAATGAGGTCCACAGTTTGTAATTATTCAATACTTCCTTTAAGCTTCTTTCAATCTGTGGACTTCCTTCACAACTTTAAAAATATATATATTTGTTGAAACAATTTAGAGTTTTTCATTCTGGAGTTTGTTGAGTGTTCCTCTGTAATGTGATTTAAAATGGTCCTCTGTTGTTTGCTTTTTCAGTAAACTGGTAAATGGATTTAGAGCTATAAAGCCTAATACAGTAGCCGTCAGCCACGTTAACTATTTTAAATTTAAGGTTAAATTAATTAAAATTAAATAAAATAAAAAATTTAGTTGCTAAAGTACAAAGCTCATTTTAAATGATTAATAGCTACATGTGGCTAGTGGCTACCATATTGGGCAGTGCCTTGATAGAACAGTTCCATCATGTGGGAAGTTCTGTTAGTCACTGCTGCTTTAGATAGAGATTTCATCAAGTTTAGGTTTCTCCTCCTTTGTGTTCTTCCATTAGGAGGCCCATGATGTGTGATGTCTCATTGTCCTTTTTTTCTGATGTTAACAGTTATTGATAGTCAATGCCTGAATCCATTCATTCATTAAAGGATGCAAAATGTTGACCATAGGAGTTTTAAAGAATTACTTCTGGTTGGGTTGATCTCCAGAAGCTTTATGGCTGAGGTAACATTTAGTTGAGCCTTGAAATTTCTCTGAAAGTTTGGTAAGTGAAGGTACAGGGAAAAGAGGAATTTTGTGGTTGTGGGTTGTGGTGGTTGTGTTTGTTTTTGTTTTTTAAACAGGGCAGAAGACTAATGTGTTTGGTGCACAAGAAGTATGGGAATTTAAAATTGAAAAGTATATCTGGAGCCTATACAATGTAGATCCTGAATGCAACGACAAGGCATTGGATTTTATTTGAAAGGGAAATGCTATAGTAGCTATTTGTTGGTTGCCTACCATCCAGTTATCTTTTTTCTCTTTTTAACAATGCCCTTAAATGCTTCAGAAAATGTAATTCAACACCTCACTCTAGGCTTATGTCTATCATCGTATTCCATTTTGTTTTCCTTGACAGGGGTGGGCATGTGACCTAAGCTGTTCTAAACAGAATGAATATCAAGGCTTTTGGTTGTAAGTGATGAGATACAAATACTCTGTCTTCCCCTGGATGTGGTACCTGGAAGTGCTGTAGTTATTCTTTCAGGCTGATGAGGAAGCCAGCACACAGCCTGACAAAATAACACACAGAGAGATCAGGCAACCACTGATTTCTCTGTCACTAGAGATTATTGTTTCCTGTTCTAGAACTTTATAGAATAGAATCATACAGAATGAATTCTTTTGTGTTTCTTCTTTTACTCTATGTTTTTGGAGTTCTTTTTTCATTTCCCTTACCTAGGTGTGGGTATATATATATATGTTAGGTCATATATCTATATGTTCATCCTGAAAGAACTGTTTTCCAAAGTGGTTGTACTATTTTATATTCCCACTGGCAATTTTTGAGAGTTCTAGTTGAAGCTTGTTTTAAAGCTTTGCTAGGATAATTACAGAGTAGCTTTTACTTGGCGGTTAAGTTAGCCCTACTCCTAAGGTGTGGGTGGACTTCCTGGTCTACTAATACCCATGCATTTATCAAGGTCTCTCCGCTTCGGAGTTCTCTCTTGCTGGTCAGAACTTTAGCATCTTCCAGATTTGTGGGATGGAAGGGTTTATTTAAGCTTTCAGCAGCAATTCTTTGCCTATTCTTAATAGGTGACATCTGTTCTTAAGGTGTTACCTTACCCATGTGCAGCTTGACATTCAGCCTAAGACTAGGACTGTGATGCAAATTTTGGAGTTTTTCTTTGATTTTTTTTGTGTGTTTCTCATTGTTGTTCTTTTAAAAAACTGATACTGGTACTCTGAATGTTTCTGTTGCCTGAGCCCCTCTAAACTCTCATCTCTGTCTCCTCAGTTTAGCAAGATCTCCCTGCTTTGTTTGGGTTCTCCCTCAATATGCCAGAATCCAGGAAGTCTCCAGATAGAAAGGGCAGTAATGGGACTCACCTTAATTTGTTTCCCTTTTCTCAGGGATCACAGTCTTACACTACCTGTTGTCCAGTGTCTGCATTTTTTTTTACATATTTTTCTGTTTTTTTAATTGTTCACAGCAAAATTGCTGATCTGTTGCTACTTCCTCTTTTATAACCAGCAGCAGTTCATGAGTTTTTTTCTTTAAATCTTTTTTCGTTGCAACTGAAAATGGGGTCTTCTGCCATGTCTTCCAACTGGCTGTCATTTGTATTTACAAACGCTTTGGATTTCTGTATGCTTATTTTATATCCTACTGCTTTACTAAATTTTCCTGTTCTTTATAGTTATTTTTCTATTGACTGTCTTGGGTTTTCCAAGTAGATATAATCTGCACATGGACACAGTTTTACTTTTTTTTTTTTTTTTTTTAACAATTCTTGTCTAATTGCACTGTCTGATATTAGTAACTATAGTGGCCACTCCTGTCCTCATCCCTACTTTTAGAAGAAAAGCCTGTAGGCTTTCCCCTTGAATAGTAAGCTTGCTAATTATATTTTGTTTTATATTTTGTTTGCTTCTGTTTTACATATTTTCAATTATTTTGTCAACAGATTGCCAACTCTTCAGGAGCAGGGACTCGGCATGCCTCTTACTTGTATGGACTTAAGTATTCCTGCTATGTGTTATGTTTTGTGCTAGTCATTGGGGTTGCAAAACAAAACCCTGCTGTGTCCCATCAGAATACTCCCCCCACCCCAAAATTAAGATCTAGTAAGGAATATAGGCATTACACAGATAAAACAAATGTGATAAAATTTCAGAAAGTGACAGTGTCAGATACTAAAGGAACCTGTAACAGAATGACCTAACCTAGTATGGGAGAATCAAGAGATATCTCCCTAAAGAAATAATGTTTAATGAAAATCCAAAGGCAAGAGAGACAGTTGATACTTTCTAAAAGACACCCATTATTACTAGAAAGAAGAGATAGAATGGGAAAGTAGGTCACAAGAGAGAAAGATTTAGAAGTAGTTAGGAAGAATCGGACTGTGGAGAGCTTGACAAGCCCTATTAGGATTGTGAACTTTTTCCTTAAGTACAATAAAATAGGAACCATCTTTGCTTTTTTGGTTTGTATGTGTATATATGTGTTTATGTTTGATAACTACTCTCACTGAGAAGTAGAAAAGCAATTGTAGGAAGCTGAGCATTTTCGTTTCTTATAGTTGCCAGTCATTTAACTTTTAAACCAATGTTTTTCTTATAAATTGGAATGCTGTGGCAGGTAGATTTTAATTCTGAGAGCTAAGCACTATTTCTTATATAAGCAAGAAGTATATTCGTGTCTGAATCCTTTTAAAAAAAAAAGCAAGGAACACAAACTTTTTTAGGTCGTGGGAATTAGTATTGAGCCTGAATTCTTTTTAAGAGGTGAGGAATACAGACTTTTTAATGACTATGTATTTGAATGTTCAATCCATCCAGTTACTAGCTCTTTGGAAAAAAAATTACTAAACTGCTAGAAGCTTTGGTTTTCTCATTTGTAAAATGAACCGTTGTTTTAAGGATTAGCTGAGTGAACTCTTGTAAGGCACTTATGATTTGGCTGGTACATACATATCAAATCTTAGGTGTATTTATTAGCTATTCTTAAGAACTTTAGTTCTTAAATAAAAAGGACAGAAATATATAAAAGAAGACAGAAAGATAATAAAGCAACAGGGATGCAGAGACTGTAAATTTAGACATTCTCTTACGATAACATCCCCATTATATAAGTGAGCAAACTGAATCTTAGAAGTCATTTGAAGTTCATGACTATATAAATAGTAGAGCTGGGGTTTTATTACAGGAGTCTGACTCGAGAACTCAAACTCCATATCACTGTTGTATAGTTTCTTTCCTAAAACAGCGTCTATTTTAGTCGATTCTCTCTCATATTGCAGTCAAAACTACAGAACAATAAATGGGAATGGTTGATTACTTGTTGGTGTTTAGTGAGACCAAAAAATTGTCATAACAAACTATTTTCTGATTTAGGTGATAATGAAACTTTTTCGTAGTTGAAAAATCTTTTTTAGGGTTTATCTACTTAACTGTTTCATTGCATAATTAGCTGTTAATGTGTAATTAAATAAGGAATGTTTCATCAGACTTTTTTTTAGTATTTGCTATCTCTAAAGGGTGATGTCTGAAAAAATATCTGAAATGACTGCATTTGAACACTGTAGTCATAGTAAGGTTGGTGGCGGGTGTTCATATTTGTACATATGAAATATTCTTGGGGTTTGGGAGAGGGGCATTAAGGAGGATATAATTTGTATTAACAAAGCAATTTTCTTTGGGCTATCTACTGTAAACCTAGAAATGATTGAAAAGTATTTTTGTAAAAAAATATTTTTTTTTTACAAAAAAGACATCTTTGTAAAAATATTTTTTAGAATGGCAGAACACATAAATTAAGTAGCCCACTTCGTCAAGTGATGTTCAGAAGCAGAAACATCACTTTGATGTTAACAGAAGTTATCATTGATTTTTTTTTTAACTTCTAAATAGGATTGTTTTTAAGCTAGAGTAAATGTATGGGAAATTAGTAGTATCATGTTTTCTGTTTTAAAGGGTTAACCAGTTTTTAAAATCATTAATACTTCAATGAAATTTTAATATGTTATAATTGGCATGATATTTATCACATTTCTGTTTATCCAGAATGATGGGAATGAACTATATTCTGTTCACCTGTTTATCTTTTTTTTGTAATATAAATAAAATTTTTAAAGTAATCTGTGCCTGTTTGTAACAAATTTGGCCAATGCTAAAGTATACAATTCAAACTTCCTCTCTAATTCCAGTTCCAGAGGTTTTCCTCCACGGTTTGTATATACCCTTAGGCTCATCAGTGTTTATGTAAATGCATAGACATACATATGACATGTTTAACATCTGCATATTATAAACTATACATACATAATTTTAAAGTTAAAATTAAATCATACTTTACTGCTCATCTGAAACATTTTTAATTTAATATGTGTATCCAATTAGTATACATATAATTATTTGTTTATTGACTATTTTATTATAAGACTGTTTATTCATGTGCATATTGATAATAGTTTTAGATTTTTTTTTTTTTTTTTTACTGTTAATAAAGAATTTCACTAAGCCCTATGAGGTTGGTATTATCTCCATTTTAAAAGATGAAATTGAGGCACAGAGAGATTGGGTAACTTGCACACCAAGTAAGTAATGAAGCTGGTTTTAGAATCCTGGCAATATAGCTCAGAATCCACAATCTTCAATATTACATTATGCTGCTTTTTTGCCTTCTATTTTTGCTCTGTTTACCCAACTGGAAAAATTTCGTGTTTAAAATATATCTTAACTGGCTGTGATAGTACACTCCTGTAGTCCCAGCTGCTCGGGAGGCTAAGGTAGGAGGATTGCTTGAGTCCAGGAGTTCTAGTCCACCCTGGACAACATAGTCAGACCCTGTCTCTTTTTTTAAAAAAGTCAAATCTGATATTAAAACTCTCCTGCGCATAATATGCTATCTTCCGGATATTGGAAATGTTGCTATCACAAATTACATAGCTATGATTTGTAGCTGTGTATAATATAGAAGTAGAAGGTTTAAGCCCAAACCTTACCAGTGCTTCTCAAACTTTAATGTGCATGTAGATCACTGAGTGTGCAGGAGGATCTTGTTAAAATATAAATTCAGATTCCATAATCTGAAATGAGCCTGAGTCTCTGCATTTCTAACACACTCCCAAGGTGGCCAGTACTGCTAGTCTACTCGTGAGTGGCAAGGATTTAGGCAGTTTATACTGACCTTTGGCAAACCTTGTTAGGTATTTTATTGAATCAGTTTCATGTTTTGTTTCTGCTGCCTGTTTTTATAAATTGTGTGTGGTAAAGAAATGGGTACAGTCTTTCTAGTCATTTCAATTCTATATGTGTGGCATTTAACAATAAATGAGAAAAAGAAATTGTGCCTTTTTTTGCATCAATGCACAGTACTTAAAATGAATATAATCACTTATTTGTATACTTAATATGGCCCTCCCACGTATCTCATCATTTTCACTGTTTCATTCTTAATTGAGGGAAGCATAATGTATGTTTTCATTTTGAACGGTATAGCTGTAGTTGAACCAAAAATATTGTTTTATCACTCTTATTTTTTCTTTAGTAATAATAATAATATACTTTACACAGTTACAAAAATCAACACCTGTTCAATGCTATGTGCCAGGCACTATGTCAAGTGCTTAATGGGCATGATTTCATTTTAATCACCAGGACATCCCTCATTTATTCATCTATCAGCTATTTGTGCGCCTCTTCTGTATCAGAGACTGTGCCTACGGGGGGAGGCAAATAAACACAAATTCAGTTCTCCTACAGCTTAGTGCATTGGAGTGGGGGGTGCGATACAATATTCAAGCAATCATAGAAGTGTGGTAGTTGTAAACAAAAAGTTGTTAATTATAATATTTGCTATTTTCTCCACTCTCAACCATGAAAGAAAATTCTGCTTTTGTCTTCTAAGCTTTTTCTGACTAGCTTCCTTCCCCACCTGACTCCAGGGAGAATTCTTTCTCTGTCTGCTCGGTTTCTGAGCTGTTGTGATGCCAGATCCAACTAATGAGTTAGAACTAATGATGTATAAAATACAAAATTTTAAGACAAATACCTGAAAAGACATTGTTTACATTAATTTGAGGGAGTAAATATTCCCAATACTTAAGATTGTTAGAATTGTTGGTGAGAAAAATTTGAAAGATTTTTTGAAGATTTAGAAGACAATGCAAGACTTTTCTTTTCTTTTTTCTTTTTTTTTTTTTTAAGTACCAACATGTGTGACCCTGACAGAAATTACACCGACTTGTGGCTGATTTGGACACGCTTTTAGGGGAATGCTATTTTTAACAAGCTGTGTTCTCTTTTTTTCTTGTAGCAGTACTGACTTCCCTTTTGATTATTAATTGATAGAAAATTCTTTCTGGTGTTGATCAGATCTATCTATTTGACCTTTATCTATAACACTACATTGTTGAGATTTCCAAAATGTTTGTTTTCCCCATTACTCTTATGATTTTGAGCTTCCTAGGATTGTTTTGAAGATTATTATAAGAAACTTTAGCTTCTCAATATTAAAAGGAGCACTATGTAATTGTTTCTCTTTTAAAGGGAGGATCTGAAAAATTTTATAAATTTTATCTTGGATATTAGTTTATTCATTATGTTTAATTTTAGGAAATGGTGCTCTTGCAGAACATTCTGAAAATGTGCATATTTCAGGAGTGTCAACTGGTAAGTCATTTTTTGTAATGTTTAAATTTCATGCATGACTTATATGGTAAATATTGAGAGCCACCTGGTATCTTACGAAGTGATATTTGGCTATAAAAATTATTACTGCTTTTTGCAGCATGTAATAAGGAATGAAGTAACTGGAACATGGAGAAATTCTCATAAGATAAAACTGATACTTGCATGCCCATGGATTGATTATACTTTTCCAAACGGACTGCATAATTATTTTTTCATACAAACATTGAACCTAGGGAAAAGTTAGCTCAAGTTGAATTAGTATTTTCTTTCCATATAAAGTTATGTGAAATGAAATTTACTGAAATGTGATTTTGAATGCTATCCCTAGGATTAGAGCCTTAGAAATTAAGCTTTTTGCTTGATTTTTAGATTATAGTACTACTCTACATAAAGCTATTGTATTTGAGCACGCAGTTTATTTGCTATTAAAAGCAACCCAATATGCTTGTGTCCATGAAATTCAGAAATTCATCATTGAGGTAAATGTATTTTTTGTACTCATCTAGGCTTTTATAACTTATAATTACTTTATAACTTTATAATTACTTAAAGACTTATAACTAAAATTTTTATTCATAGGTCACTTCCACAACTCTGTTACCATTTTTGCTATATCAACCACAGTTACTAGGAGAACTAAAATATTTATTTTTGCATATATTGAAATAGGTTTTCTTACTATTCATTTATTATTTCCCTATGTTGATAAGTTTTGTGTGGTTAAAACTGCACTTAGTGTATTTATCAATCCATTGATTAACTTCTTTGTGTCATCTTGTAATTTATTTGGTTCTTTTTTCCTCACATGAAGCAAATCTTGTTCTTTTGTTTTATGTCTGACTTTGTATTTAGAAAGTTTATAGACTTAAGAAATACTCTAAGGATTAGTATGCTCTAGTCAAACACATCAACAAGCCTAGTTTCCTGAAAATACAAAGCAAGTGCTTCAGTGCCTGCATTAATTTTTTTTCATAGTTTGTTTCACTTTTTAAAAAATATGTTCTCAAATGATACATAATTGTTTATACCAAATAACAATAAGGTTATTTTAAAGATGACCTTCTCTCTTTTTCTTTGCATTTTGAATAATGAGAATTATAACTACTTCTCCAAGTTGTAACTATAAAGTATGCTTGTTTACAAACATTTTAATTTATACAACCAAATGGTTACTATTTAATTCAGTAGTTTTCAAAAATTTTGGTCTCAAGACCCATTATAAACTTTTAAAAACTACTGAGGCCTGTTTTAGTCTACGTGTGCTGCTACAACAAAATACTACTGTGAATAGCTTGAATAACAGACATCAATTTTTCTCACAGTTCTGGAAGTCCAAGATCAAAGTGCTGGCAGGATTGGTCCCTGGTGAGACCACTTTTCCTGGCCTGTAGATGGCCACCTTCTCATTGTGTCTTCACATGGCCCTTTTTCTATGAATGTTCAGAGAAAGCAAGAGGTCTCTTGTGCATCTTCTTCTAACAAGAACATCAGTCCTATGGTATTAGGGCCCCATCCTTATGACCTCATTTGACCCCAGTTACCTCCTTAATGGCTGTATCTCCAAATACAGTCACATTGGTAGTTAGGGCTTCCACATATGGGCTTGAGGTGGGACACAATTCAGTCTGTAACAAGGACTTAAAAGAGTTTTTGTTTATGTGAGCTACAGCTACCAATATTTACTATGTTAGAAATTAAAACTGAGAATTTGTTTTAAAACTCATTAGTTCAATTAAAAATAACAGTAACCTATTGCGTGTTTACATCAATATGTACTATAGTTTTATGAAAAATATATTTTTCAAAACAAAAAACATCAATAAGAACAGCTTTGTTTTATAATTTTGTAAAGTAATGATTGGCTTAAAAGAAGATAGCTAGATTCTCATATCTGTTTCTGCACTCAGTCTTTTGCAACATCATGCTTTGTTTGACATACTAGGAGACAGGCCAGTCTCACAGTGATGTGTAATTGGAAAAGAGAGTAATATTTTAATAGCCTTTTCCAGATAATCGTAAATATTCTGTGATGCTAGACCAAAACTCAAAAAGAGGTAGTTTCTTTAAGGTTAGTTGCAATGTGGAGTCTAACACCATATCATTGAGCATTTTGTGCTCTGTTACATTAAAATCTAATTGGGTCTGTCTTACCCTTTGAATCAATTTTCTTACCATGTATGATTTTATAATGTTCTTTGATCACTTGCAAATGCAGATTTGCTGAGTTATACAGATTAATACAGAGTATAAAAAGTTATGAAAACTTGGAAATTTGGACAGATACAGTACTATGTTCTGAATTTTGTGTCAACTAATCAAGAGTTACATTATACTTATTTTTAGCTGTTTGCTTGTGATTAGACCACTAGGCTCTTGTTGAGCATTGATAATACCCTTCAATAAATTTCTGTTTGAAGAAAGAAATCAGAAGTAAAGATATTTTACATTTTTTAATCTTTTTTTTCTTCTGAATTTCAGATGCATATTTAGAAATACGTATTAGCTTGCTAGGGCTACCATAACAAAATGTCCCAGACTGGGTAACTTAAACAACATGAATTTATTTTCTCACTGTTTTGCAGGCTAGAATTCTGAGATCCAGGTGTCAGCAGGGTTGGTTTCTTCTGAGTTCTTTCTCTTTGGCTTATAAATGGTGTCTTACTTTCTTCACATAGTCTCCGCTCTGTGTGTGTTGTCCTGATCTCCTCCTCTTATAAGGACACCAGTCATATTGGATTAGGGCCACACATATGACCTCATTTTAACTTGAACTCTTTAACTCTGTAAAGACTGTCTCTCCAAATCCAGTTATGTTCTGATGTACTAGGGTTAGACTTTAAAATATGAGTTTTTGAGGCAACACAATTCAGGCCTTAACAAAATGTGTGTTTTAATTAAATATATTTATATGTCAATAAAATACTCCATTTCAGAAGTGAGTAAAACCTTATTCATGGCTTATTTTTTCTAAGTCTCATCTTACCAAATCTTTCTAACATAGAATGGGAAGAATAATACATGAAATCTGTTCTAATTATATTATTAAAAATAAATGGAATTATATTATTAAAAATAAGTGGATGCTGTCTCCAAAGGTATGTCTGGGTACACAGAGTCATTGCTTTCTTTTTTTTTTTTTTTGCCTTTTTTGTTTTTTTTGAAATGGAGTCTCACTCAATCTGTTGCCCAGGCTGGAGTACAGTCTCAGTTCACTACAACCTCTGCCTCCCAGGTTGAAGCAATTCTCCTGCCCCAGTCTCCCAAGTAGCTGGGACTGCAGGCATGCACCACCATGCCCAACTAATTTTTGTAATTTTAATAGAGACGTGGTTTCACCACATTGGCCAGGCTGGTCTGAGACTCCTGACTTCAAGTGATCCGCCCACCTTGGCCTCCCAAAGTGCTGGCATTACAGGCATGAGCCACCGTGCCTGGCCTCATTGCATTTTTTTCTGAGGCCAGTACAGAGCTATAGATGTAATGTTTAATGGAGTATAAGTTTTCTGAAATCCTTGCATCCCCAGTAGAAACTAGGGCCCCTTCAGTGCTGGTCTAAATGGAGAGCTAGCCTTTGGAAGAATCTCAAAATGCAGGACTTGCTTTCTATTGAGATCAGCAAGCAACAGAAATGGTGAGATGCTTCAGTATTCTATGCTACCATCTATTTCTGCTCTCCCCTGCTCTTTTCACCTCTGCTACTCCATTTGCCAGTGCTCAGTGCCCTGCTCGATTGTCGTTTGCACTTTGGAAAGTATATTGATGATTTTAGAAAGAATTTTAATTGTCTACACCTAGTGTTATCAGGTAATTTGTTTTCCAAATCAGGACACTTTGAAAGCGAAATAATACATTATTTTTAATTATGCTGCACCAGTGACAGAACAAGAACTGTTCTGGACAAATCAGGCTGTATAGTCACCCTGTTGGCAATGAATTCAATTCATTTAACATGTATCAAGCACCTGATAGGACCTTGTGCCAAGGAGGGTGGAAGTAAGTGGTGAGTAAAATATTCTGTCTCAAGGAACTTATCACTTAATAGCAGAAGTAAATGTGCAAACCGTACCTATAATATGATCTTAATGTACTAAGGCACATTATGGCAAATAATGAACATATTAAGTTAGAATATGAATTTGTAAAAAGCCTAGTTATAATATCTGGTAAGTAGTAAATGACTTAATATTAACTTTTCTTATTTTATTAATTAGGCATAGTATTAAGTGCTTCATTTTGTTTACTCATGAATTTTTTGGGGAATTACTAATTTCTAATTAATAATATAGTTTTGGTTCTTGTGCTTGGAATAATTTGTTCTGTTTTTAATATTCTGTTTATTTCCATCTTCTTCCTCCTCAAATCCTTGCCAGGAGAGATAAGTCTTTGCCTTTTTGCTTGTTCTTATGCTACAGGGTTGGCATAAGAAATTGTAGTTAAATTATCAAAAAGTGTGTATCTAATTGTTATATAATGGGAAAGAATATTGGATAAAATCTAATTTTTGTACTTTTAAAAAAATTTAGTACTTTTCTTGGTCCAGAATTTTAAATCTCCCTTCATATATTAGAGAAAGGAGAAAAGACAAATGGTATTTTTATAAATTTAATAATATATGAAAATCAGTATGAATTGTACCACAGAAACTGCCAAGTAATTTAACTGCATACACGAGAGAGTAGGAAGGCTATTTTAATCACTTTTTTAAAAAATGTCTAAATTATATGTTTCTTTTTGAAATGTTTAAAATTACCAAATTACTGCTTATCTGCTACATAGAATGAAATATATCTTAGGTCAAGTTGATTTACCACAAAGCCCTTGTACACATTAAACACATGTATTTGATTTTTTAAAATATATCTGCTTTAACCTGAATTACTCTGTAATCTATGATATTGACTTTAATCAGGATATTCTAGAAATAATTTATGTTCTCCTTATTCTTGATTACTTCTAAATCAAGTTTTTTGTTTTCACAAATTCTATTTATTATACAAGTTTCATTAAACATTTAGAAAAAAGCATTAGAAAATCGCCCATTAACCCTACCTTCCTAGAATAATTAATAATAGTATATTAAATTTTTTATTTGTCCTTTTGTGTACATACCTTAAAAATAATTTTATATGCATTTGAATTATCCCTAATTTTATCTCCTGCTCTATTTAACACTATGTACATTTTTTCCCTTAGTCTTCATATCCATTATTGTAATACCTGCATAAAATTTCCATCACGTGACTTCATTACAATGGGTTGTTTCCAATGGATTTTGCCTAATTTGGATCTTGCTCAAGAGATATATTCATATACAGTTGACTCTTGAACAAGATGGCAGTTGGGGCACCCTGCATAGTCGAAAAACCATGTATAATTGTTGATTCTCCAAAAGTTTAAGTACTCACTAGCATGCTGTTGATTGGAAATCTTAACAACAACATAAACATTCAATTAAATTTATGTACGTTATATGTATTAAATGCTGTATTCTTTTTTTTTTTTTTGATACAGGATCTGGCTTTGTCACCCAGGCTGGAGTGCAGCGGCATGATCTCAGCCCACTGCAACCTCCACCTCCTGGACTCAAGCCATCCTTCCACCTCAGCCTCCCGAGTAGCTGGGACTACAGGTGCTCACCACCATGCCCAGCCAGTTTTTGTTTTTGTAGAGATGGGGTTTTGCCATGTTGCCCAGGCTGGTCTTGAACTTGTGAGTACAAGTGATCTCCCCACCTCGGCCTCCCAAAATGCTGGTATTACAGGTGTGAGCCACCGTGCCCAGCCTTAAATGCTGTATTCTTAAAGTAAGCTAGAGAAAAGAAAATGTTATTAAGAAAATCATAAGAGAAAATCCATTGACAGTATGCTACTGTATTTATTGATACTGTAAGTTTACATTATCTATTTACAGATGAGTCATCTGTCTGATAAGGTGGGCAGCTGCAATTGCAGACCTCAGTCTACAGTACATATCAAGCAATTCAGCTTTTTCTTGTGATGATGTGACTTTTCTTTGCTTCTTGGGAGCACTTGCAACGTTACTAGTGGCACTTCGTATGGATCCCATGGTGTTATTTGGGGTTTATGGTATTGCACTAAACAAATGAAAAATACGTGAGAACCACCAGAGATCACATTATACTGTGACACACAATTTACTGGAGATACCAACTGCTCACATGAAGGTGATCAGCATCACACAGCAATTTAAGCAGATACTTGCAAATTGAGCTCACCAAAATAGCAATGGGAGGTGGCTACAGAATTATTAGTTGTATAGTATGTCCTATAATTAATTTTATTCAGTTATGATTTAGTATTCATCTTTATACTTCTCTTGAATGTAAATGGTGCTGTGTGTGGCCTGCAAGTGTTCGTGTAAGTTTTGATAAATTCTAACTCTTTGTAATAGGTTAGTGTATTTTTTATGGTAGTAAATGATAAAATAGTATTTTACATACATATGTATTCATGATATACCTAATGCTTTTTCAAAATTTCCAGTCTGTGATTTGTCTGCAAGGTTTTTCAAATTGTCACGAATCTCCAAAAAATTTTCCAGTGTATTTATTGAAAACAATCCATGTGTAAGTGAACTCACACAATTCAAACCCATGTTGTTCAAGGGTCAACTGTATATCTAGCCTTTTTTATTTCTAAGAATATTTCCTTAGCATACATTTCTGAAAGTGAAATTACTGTATCACAGGTCATAAATAATTTAATGACTAGAAACTTTCTGACAGATTGCCTTCCAAAAAAGATGTACTAATTTACACAGTTGTCTGCATTTACTTTCAGTATAATCATGTTTTTCTTGCTTAACTTTTTTTCTTATTATGTTTCCGTTAAAGTCTCAACCTTTTATTTTCTGTCAAACTGTTAAAAAAAAAAAAAAGGAACATTTTCTTTTCTTTTTGATTCATGGCCTGGAGTTGTGACATTTCAAAGAATAAGAGAATGAGATTTGCTTTCCTTTATACTTAGGCAAAAAGTAGCCTGAAGTTTATAAAATATTTTCTGTTTGCTAATAGGAACAGATGTTAAGGCTTGCTGCTTTCTCAGGCAGAAGCTTTTTCTAACATAGGAAGATTAACATGGTATTTCCAATTACCAATGATACAACTTCCAAATATTCCTACTTTTTAATGATAACTGAATTCTGAGATTACCTTGATTTTGAGTCTACTCTGCGTTTGACTTGAAATCTTTTGTCAGGCAAAGCTGACATTTCTATGAGCTGAGAGAGAGAATATTTACTTAGGAATTTCCTTTCTTAATCCTTATTCATATTAACTAAATTAGCAGAGTATATAAAATAGACTTCAGATAGTTTTTAAGTATTGTTTAGGCTGTCAGAATTTTATTCTATCAAAGTCATCAGCCTTTCTTGCTTTTACGTATTTGCG
This sequence comes from Mandrillus leucophaeus, assembly GCF_000951045.1. Lineage (NCBI taxonomy): Eukaryota > Metazoa > Chordata > Mammalia > Primates > Cercopithecidae > Mandrillus > Mandrillus leucophaeus. The sequence goes on along the minus strand of NW_012110364.1, from coordinate 480,833 downwards.
TTTTATAGTTTCTATTTTAATATTCGAAGGCCTAGCACATTGCTAATCCTGTATGCCTTTTACAACTGTTAATTTGGTTGTGGCCTTTAAAATAGGGACATATTTTCTAAATTGCAGTAACTTTGCTTTCAGATTAGTTAACAACATTTTGTAATAATGGCGAGTACTAAATTAAAATAGCTTTTGTTTTTAACCACAGCTTTGGGCTTAAATATTTTAACATGGTATTTTGAAATTTTCCTGGAAGAACATCTAGTCTGATAAAGCTTTTATTATCCTAGAATGTTTAAGATCTTCCAAATAAAGAATTTGAAAGGAAATAAAGGTTAAATTGTAATTATCTCTGATAGAAGTTTACAATTATTTTTTAAATATAGAAAAGTTACATGAATAAGTAGCAGGTCAAGTGGTCCTTTGCACCTTTCCTATGTAATTTTAATATTATTTTACAGTTATTCAATTAGGTACCTGGACCTCTTGCTAAATTTACTAAGAAGAATTTCACTAGTTCTTTTGACCAGTGTTATAAAAATGTCTTTCATCCACGTTTGAAATGAAGAAAAGAAAGAAGGCTTATTACATTTTAGTTGATTATTAATACATTAGGGTTTTTAGGATTTCAGAATATAGAAATAGAACGTAGTGTGAACCCAAGAAGCTATCCTTTGTATAAAGAAAATGAGTAGGGAATATGAGACAGTACATTCTTTATATAAAAAAAATTACTATAGGATGCTAATAATTTTTAAAGTCATTGTCTACCTTCAGAGTTTACTTCTGAGACACTTAAAGTTTTAAAGTAGTGAACTCCCTTTAAGTTTTGGAAAGGAAACTAATGGTGCTATTTCTATATTATGTACTCTCTAATCTTATGGCCAATGTCTTATATGAAACATCTTTATGTTATGTAATTGTAACCTATTTTATATTATATATCAAGTATTTATTGAACAATTATGTATTTATAACAAAATAATTATGTTATATTTTTATGTTACATTACAGGTTGACTATCCCAAATCTGAAAATCCAAAAATCAAAATGCTCCAAAATCCAAAACATTTTGAGCAACGACATAACACTCAAAGGAAATGCCCATTGGAGCATTTCACACTTCAGATTTTTGGTTTTGGGATGCTCAGCTAGTAAGGATATATCTGCACATACTCCATAATTTGAAAAAAAATCAAAATACTTCTGGTCCCAAGGAATTTGGATAAGGAATATTCATTGTATGTTGTAATAAACAATAACCCCAGCATTAGAGCAGCACATGTGAGTACCAGAACTAGAGACAGAACAGGTTGTATTGTGACAGAGTATGCAGTGCTTAGATGGTAGAAGTGAAGTTCATCTGGATGGATATATCCATTTCATTGAGTGAGCCAAACCTAGTGAAGGTAAAAAGGCAAGTTCTGTTCAAGCATTTGACATTTTCTTTTCCAATCTGTAACTCTGGGAATGACTCTTCAAAGTGTGATAACATGTTGGTTATCAGTAATTTTTCCCAAGGCATGAATTTGAATTGAATGTACTATGAAACTGTTGTGCAAAAGCCAGTCACTTGGTCAATAAGCGAACTGTACTTGGGTATCAGTTGACTAATAGCCTGTTATAAGTAAGGGGGTGATTTGATATTAAACTGCAGTAATGGAAATACAGTATCCAGAACCAAGCAGATGATCGTTCTTCTTTAGTATTCATGCAAACATACTCTGGTATTGTTTATTTCTGGGTACCACCCTTGACAAAGGACACAGTAACTGGAACACTACAAAAAACTGTGTCAAAGCTGATAGAGATGGGTTACAAAACCATGAGCTCCAAGGCCAGTTTGTTAGCTTAAGTGATGATTTCTGCCTTACCTTTTTATGCTTCCAGCCAGAGTCACAGTAACCTTCAAAAATTAGTAATTTTTCCCATTCTGGAAATAGTAGTAGTTTGCTTTAGCCTTTTAGTCTTCTGTAGTGCTTAAAATTGGAAAATGTAGGTACCATGTCAGTAATTTTTATACGCTTGCAGGAAAAAAAATTGCCCTCATAAGCCCTTTAAAAATGGCATAAAAGTATGCATCTTCTCTATTCATCTGATGTTATGCATTGTTAGCAAAATCCTAAATTATTCTTACTAAGAAGTTTCAGGGTGAAGCTGGCTAGTTAGTTCCATTTTGGGTGGGTATATTCAGTGCCTTTGCTCTCCTCATCTTCATTCATACTGTGCTATGACCCTGTGGTTTTTTTTTTGTTCTTTTTTGTTTTTTCTCCTTCTCTATCTATATTTTTGTCTCTTCTGACTTTATGTTTTGTTTTATTGCCATATAACCCTTGATTATAGTTTGTTTGTTCTGAACATTAGTGACTTTCAAGATACCAAGAAATTACCTGCCTTGATTACAGCCGATAGCCAAGTAAAATATTTTGGTCCTTAAAAAATGTCACTTAGAATAATAAGAATAAATATATGGCTGTATTCAGTCTTAAAAGTCAGTACTAATGTGGAAGAATATTCATTTAAATTATAAACAGCTGGATATAAGATTTCCTACTTGCCATGGCACTTGCAGTTTCTAATAATAGTCTGAGAGTAATGAGAGTCCTAAGTGAGAGTGATGGATTAATATCATTTTTTTCTGCTTGCCTGATTCTTTACTTTCAAGTCATAATTAAAACCTTTCCCATCTTAGGCTAGTAAATATTGCTACAAGTTGAGCATCCCGAATCTAAAAATCTGAAATTTGAAATGCTCCGGAATCTTTTAGAGCACTGACATGATACTCACAGGAAATACTCATTGAAGTATTTCAGATTTTGGATTAGGGATGTTCAACCAGTATATATGCACAAATATTCCAAATTTTGAAATCCAAAACACTTCTGGTCCCAAGCATTTTGGATTAGGGGTACTCAACCTATGTTCAAGTGCTAGTTAATTATTCCCATACAGGGAGAAGTTCAGTTTTCTAACTTCTTTTTTAAAAAGAATGAAGTTTGGAGTAATTCTAAGGAAATCTTACTCATGTTCAATCTCTGTCCCCTTCCAACTCTGTCCATCCTCAAAATGTTGACTGTTGTGACATTTCGCATTATGACGCAGCTTGGCTCAGGTGCCAGGGAGTCAGAAAACCCCATTTAAAGAGTCTGGAGGGTCAGAGAAATCAAGACACTATTTAGGCAACAAGCGCAGTCAAGATACAGGAAGAGGACTTTTGAATCAAGTCATTTCTGCCTAGCTGTGGGCATATGTTTCCAGTTCAGGTTACAGGGCCTAGTTATGTTATACATGACATTTCAGTGAGGGCAACTATAGTACTCTAACTTATTTTTCTTGCATATTCCAACAGTTGGTCACTTGCCATGTATTCTCAGTGGCCCATAGACTCTATGCTGAATATGCCTGCTTTCCAAACTGTCCATTTTTAAGTGTCTGTCCGTTGCTCTTCCTTTGAAATGTCTCCCTCAGCCTCCACTTCATGCCCTTATTGCTTCTATTCTACTCCTTGCCCTAAGCATCTTACCCATAATTAACTATATATATATATATGTTCTCTTATTAAAAGTAGGTTCTAGAATGCTGTTTATAACATTTTTAATTCCAAAGATACTAAGAAGCTGGTCAGTCCTGCCTATAGTTCTTAGATAATGGAATCAATCTTTAGAAATTTCAAAACTACTAACTGTACTTACGTTCTCTGTGTTATTATAGATTATCTACCCTTTTAATCCATGTTAATGTAGGACCAATAGTTCGTTTTTCTAGAATAGACCACTTTTGTCATTTAAATGCTATTGAAGCGGCTCCCTTCCACCTCCCTGGTAATTTTTCCAGATGTCATAGGGAGTTCTTTAGTGGGCAGCAGTTTGTCTTAGTGGTTAAGAATACAGCTTGTATGAAGTCTCTTGCCTGAGTTCCATCCCAGCTCTGACACTTACAGCTTTTTTGTGACCTTAGGAAAACTACCAAATTTCTCTATGCCTCCATTTTTTTCTTATCTGTTAAGTAGGGATAATAATAATAAGCATTAAAGTACCTGACAGGTAGTAAGTTCATTAAGTATTAGGTAATTTTATAACATTATCATCAGCTGTGGATCCAGGGCCTGCATACGTGCTTCACTTTAATGATACTTACAGTCCTTGGACTTAGAAACCATACATTTCTGACTTGAAGCCGAAATCTCATCCTCAGCACTGTGTGTCATACTTAGTCTCTAAGTTTTCAAACTGCTATTTCCTAAATTAACAATAGTCCAGGAGGTATCTGATATCTGATGCTAGTCATCTAACTACAAACTCTGGTTTTTCCATGTTTGGGTGCCTCTAGTTGTTTGCATAAGCATAGTATTTTCAATGTATTGGATGATTCCCTTGTTAACTTTCAGAATAATTTTTACTCTAATCCCATATGGCCATTCAACAGACACCATTTGCTTACCAAATTTTTATTTTGGAGATGGTGGGGTTTTTTAGTACATTTATTTCCATTGGAATCAAATCCTTCTTACTAGTTGTCAACACTTGGAATTGCTTTTGTACTCATCAGCCATAATGGAATTAATATTCTTTATAATACACTCTATACAGTACTCTGAAAAATGAGATGGCCAAATGACAGTAACCACTGTTACCTATATATGCTATTATCCTTTGCTTATGAACAGAGTGAGCATGATTTTACTCTGTTGTGAAACTTTCATAAAGTAAAATTGTACAAAAAGATGAGTTTTTATAATTGCCTTTTAGGTGATCTCTTTGCCTCACTGGTTTCTCTTCCCTCAATAACCTTTACAAAATACTTGGATCACATAACTTCCTTTTGTAGTAGGTCTATCTTGGCTTGACTACTGTCTATAGAATTGGGTCATTAAATTCTTTTAACTAGTTTAGAGTATGCTTTTCTGTAGCTCTACCACCTTCTCTTCTATGAAAGAAATCGTTTGTGCATAGTCAAGCAGAACCTTCCCTGTTCTGTACCTGGCATAATGCAGGTTTTTGGTCAGCCTTTGTTTCTGTTTAATAACACCATGTGTTTAACTGAACATGTGGCACTTTGCCTAAAATTACTTGTTACGCATTATATCATGTAGTACTGTATTATCTGGTATGATGTCATATTAACTATTAAATGCTTCTTGAATTCAGTTAAGAAGTACATGTCATTGTTATAAAACTATAATTTCCATGAGAGCACGAGTTCTCTATTTCTTTTGTGCCCTTCATATGTGTCTTAGGAAGTTAGGTGGTCAGTAAACATAAACAGACACTTACTTGCATTTCAGTTTTGTGATTTATTAAAATCAAAATCACAAAGATTTCACATAACTTAGTCTCAACTACTTTTTGTCATAAAGTATCAATTCTTGTCAGTTTAAAAAAACCCAGTTCTTCATCTGTGGAACAGGAAATTGTACTTTTTCTTTGACAGTAGTTCAGCTCTAATTATAAATATCTTTACTTAATGTTTTTTTCTGTGATTTTTTAGGTGTTTTGAAACTATGAAATCTCAGATTGCAAGACAGCTTGAAATTATTTTGAAGCGATCCTCCCTCTTTCATGTGTCCTCTTAATAGAGGTTGTTTGAGCACTTCCAATTTTTTAAATAATTGATTTAAAGATAATAAGTATGATGCATTAATCTAGTTTTAAAACAATAGTCCTATGCTTTCTGTAGGATTATTAAAATAGTATAAGTATAAACATGAAGAGTCTTCAGTGTTTCTTCATCAGTTGATCTTGCCCTGTTTTCTAAACTATACAATGAGATTTTTGTATTTTAAACGAGAAAACTAAAACCAAAATCTTAAGAACTCCGTCAGAGAATCTCTACCTACTCATTCTTCAGTTAATTCTCCCTTTCTCAATTGACAGCATACATGATAAATTTTAAAAATATGTATTCAGTTAATCTTTCATATAGCTTAACCATTATTAGCATTATAATAATGTCATTGTCTTTTTCCTATACACTAGATCAACTGTAAATTAAATAGGCTTTTGTGGGGGCTAGTCACATAGCCTGTGTGTTCCTACTGAAAAGATGCTATCCACATTGGAAAGTTGCTATCTTTTGAATAAATATTTAGAACCTCTTTAATTTGGGGATTTCTATTTCTGGGGTTATAGGAAATTTATAAAAAGTAGAGAATGTAGATCATCATTATTCAAAGTACTTGCGTATTTGTTTATATCAAAAGATAACTGACGAAAGTAAATTACATGATTTAGTTGATACTGGCTGGGTGTGGTGGCACACACCTGTAATCCCAGTACTTTGGGAGGCCAAGGAGAGTGGATTATTTGAGTTCAGGAGTTCAAGACCAGCCTGGGCAACATAGGGAGATCCCATCTCTATAAAAAAAAAATAGTAAATTTAAAAAGTTGATGCAAGTAATTAAGAGATGTATTAAGGAAGCAAAATGAACAAAGACTAACAAGGCTTCTGAGAAAATAGTGTTGGCGTAGATCACTTACGACTACATACCTTTTAAGTATAACCCTAGCAAATAAAATATCAATCCAGATACTAGCACAGTCAAATACCTGTAGACATTTACAATTAGAATCAGTCTATATTCTGCAGCCATATATGCATAGGTTCATGCTCCCCTACTTAAAGGTATTTGCTTCTAATGGAGACTAATTTAATCAAAATTAAAAATACACGTCAGGCATATCCCTCATCAATTAAGTTGTTTTGTTTTCATAGTGGTGTGATGTCTTGACATTTCCATCTGCATTTTGCAGCTTCCCAAGATAGCTTAATATAGACAAAAACCAAGGAGTTATTTTAGCCAAAAAAAGTAACCACATTTTGCAATAAAGAAAGGCAGTTTCTATAGGGTTTTCATATTTTTTCTTAAACTCTGAAAACTTCTACTTCTGGTTATTTCAAATCATTAGCATGCTGGGAATAAGATCTTACACAATTCTGCATCGTACTGAGAAGATTTATTTATTTGCCAATTACATATAAACTAATTCTTAAGGAAGAATTAGCCAGATCATAGCTGAAATAACTACGTTTAAGCAATAGAAAAGGTATGAATAGAATGAATGTAAGCAAAAGAAAGTCAAGTTTGATGTATTTTAAACTGGGAGGATAGTCAAAATGTAGAAAGATGAAGTTCAAGCCATGTAAAGATTTTGATTTCAAACAAAAACAGATTTATTTCCTAAAGTAAAGTTTTGTGAGTATGTGTCTCAACCCTATCCTTCCCATGGCTTTTATCTGTGTCAGGTTAATCATGACATATTTTCTCATTCTTTGCAGTGCATAACGGTGTCTAGCACTTACTCAGTAAACAATCCCACGTCCTCTTTCAGTCACTGTCCTCTTTCTTAGCCTGAAAACAGCCTTAGTAGCCATCTCAATACAGCATTCCAGGCATTACTACCAACCCATCTGATTTGGCATATCATGTAATATTGTTTACTGACAGTTTACTGTAATGCAAGCAGTGTGCTATGTCTGTTACCAAAATAATTGTATATAATCCTTGGAACACCCTGTGTACTAGTATTTTAATCCCCATTTACAAGTGAGGAAATGGAGACTGAAGTTTGTTTTTTTTGTGTGTGTCTGTTTTTTTGAGACAAAGTCTCGCTCTGTTGCCTACGCTGGAGTCAGTGGCACGATCTCAGCTCGCCGCAACCTCCGCCTCCCAGGTTCAAGCAATTCTCCTGCCTCAGCCTCCTGAGTAGCTGGGACTACAGGCGTGCACCACCACACCTGGCTAATTTTTTTTTTTTTTTTTTTTAAAGTAGAGACGGGGTTTCAGCATATTGGCCGGGCTGGTCTTGAACTCCTGATCTCATGATCCGCCCGGCTTGGCCTCCCAAAGTGCTGTGATTACATGCATGAACCACCACACCTGGCCCGAGACTGAAGTTTTATCTATTTTATCAATATTATAATAATAAGCCACCTCAAATCTATAATGTAAAATGAGTAACAGTAGTATAAATATAATAAACTAGGAAAAAGGAAATTACAGATGATAGTAGGTACTGGAGCTGAAGTATTAATGATAAGTTGGGACTGGGAAACCATTTATAAAGCTTATAAATAATGAAAAATAATGAAATAATGAAAAAATGGAAGACCCAGAGGAGATCCTTTGGAAGATTGGGACAGATTTGTAAGAGAGAAAACAGGACTTGGTTCCCTAAGACGTGGAGAAGGCAGGCTCAATTTCTGACTGAAATTTCCAGTTTTAATCTCTGTGAGGCCTAACTTATTTCCTGTCCTTAAAAATTCTTGAAAACGCCTGTGGTATTCTTCAGTTTCTTTTTCCTTAAGTACCTATTCCATCAATCAAATGCTGCATAGGACGACATAGATTCAGAATATAGGATATTCTGAAGACGAATTTGGGAAACACACAGGTCTGATAATGTTGAATTTGAGGTTAGAATGTCCAGTGGGCATTTGACTGTTCAAAGCCTCTGGGTTAAAAATTTTAAACTCTTGACCATAGTTGAAATTGTAAAAGCGAATGAAATCTTCTGTTGAGAGTGAGAAGAGCAGAGGGCTTTGGAATTAACCATGAAACCAGTATCAGGGGCTGGCTGGCTGACTGGCCAAGGACAGAGGATCTAGTGCTAGAAAATTAACACAGAATAGAGTTAGAAGGAGAATCAGAGGAGGTGATGTCCACAAAGTCTGGGTAGTACAGTTCCAAGTCTGGGTAGTCAGTGTCAAGTGCTCCAGAAAGATCAAGTACCCTGGGAATGAGTATCCATTGCATTTAGCAGTGAGGTCACTGATGACCTTTGCCTGCTAGCGTGGTTTCTGTGGAGATAAGGTCAGAATTGAAAGTCTATTTCAGTGGGTCAGAGAGAAAATGCAAAGGAAGAAAATGAAAAATTTATCATTGTATCCCAGTGAGCTATCAGAAATATAGTGGGAAGAGATGCATGATTGAGGGCTGAAATAGACCTTAGAGGTATTCAAATAGCAACTCCTTATTTCAACACCTGAGGAAATTATTAATAGCACCCCCCAAAATTTAGTAGTTTACATTGTGATAGAACAGACATTGGCAGATAGACAGACAGCGTCTAGGTCTTCTCTTTCCAAATCTGCCAGTATACAAAGGCAAACTCTTAACCCAAAAAGGAGTTAAAAATTGCTTTAATAGTTTCCTTTGACTTTTGAAATGTGTTCTTTATTAGGTATAGAAAGGAATACATTATGGCTGTGCTAGAGCATATTTGTCTACATACTCAGTGTATTGTACATGTGAAAATAGGTTGATAAAAAGCCACTGGTTAGATCTGGAGCCAAATTCCAAATTCAGTCATGTTGGAAATATGCATAACTAAATCAATATATATATTTATAATTAATTCAGTAAGAAACTTTAGGATACTATGGTTTTGTTTTTGATTAGGAAGAATCATTAATATTTTAAAATAATGTTATAAAAGTACATATTGAATTAGAAATATAAATATTGAATCGTATAATAACCAATCTTATTTAGGGGTGGTATGTCTTATCCTTGGGCAGTTGTATGAAAATAAAATATTCACAAAATGTATTTTTGAGTACCATACTAGAATCTTCGGTTTTTGGTATAAGAGCACCACCTATGGGTTTCTCATGTACTTGAAATATTTTTCCTAAAACAAAACCTAATAAAATTCTTTCTAGTTTTTCCCTATAATTAGAATATCGATTTAGTCAAAGGTTAGGAATGTTCTTTGTCATAGATTACTCCCACCTTGTTTTTGGCTGTATGTCACTGCTGTTAAACCATTTAATAAATAGTTGAGTACTTAATATGCTAGTACAGCGTTATAATTCTGAGTTGAATGTAATTTAACTCAAAATTGTATTCTCTTTAATGTAGGTGAATCATTTAATAAATAGTTGAGTACTTAATATGCTAGTACAGCGTTATAATTCTGAGTTGAATGTAATTTAACTCAAAATTGTATTCTCTTTAATGTAGGTGAATCTTACATTAATTCAATGAATTAATACAAATGAACAATTTTCCATATTCTGGGGAAAGGGTAATGATTGTTTTTGGCTGTTTATTTATATGTTTGTTTATATTTTCATGAACTTGAGATTTCCTTTAGCTTACTACGACTCCAGAATGCTATGGTAGGAGATAATGAAAAGTCTCGCTCTGTCACCAGGCTGGAGTGCAGTGGCGCTATCTCAGCTTACCGCAGCCTCCGCCCCTCAGTACTCCAGACTGTACTCCATCCAGTCTGGAGACAGAGCGAGACTCCATCTAAAAAAATATCACCCAGGTTCAAGCGATTCTCCTTCCTCAGCCTCCTGAGTAGCTGGGACTACAGGCGCACCACCACACCCAGCTAATTTTTGTATTTTTAGTAGAGACAGGGTTTCACCGTGTCCGGGAGAAAAGAAGGTGTTATAAATAACTTAGCTATCCTTTTATTAAATTATTGTAATAATAACTCAGAGCAAAGTGGAAGCAAACTGGCAGTTTATTATTAATAAACTCTTAAAAAAGAATTACATTTGAATACATTTAGTCCTTTTCTAAAACATCATTTATTAAAATTAGAAATTTTTTGTGAGGGAGATTTACTAATGAAACAGCAGCAAAAAAAAAAAAAAAGGAAACTTTGACTATGCCTTGGCAATGAGATGAATGCTAAGCCCTTGATGTATCTGTGTGCTGTATGCTATCAATCTGTTCTGAAAGCGATTCAAAACAGATTCCCTTTGGCAGTGGACCCTGATTCCAGGGCAGATCCATTTTTAGATATGAACTTTTTTTCTGCAGTAGAATATACTTTTAAGGCTCTGATGGCATGTTTTCTTCAGGGAATAGGTTATTCTATAGAAATAAGGATTGACTTTAAGTAACATAGCTTGTTTCATTTTGATCATTATGGATAAAATTCTTTAAATTACATAGTATACTTCCTAGCATTCTTAACCTAAATTGAACAGAGTATAAGCTTTGTTACGGGAAAAAAAAAAAAATTGCCGTGCATGGTGACATGCTCTTTGTTGTCCCAGCTACTCAGGAAGCTAAGGCAAGAGGATCACCTGAGCCCAAGAATTCAAGGCTGTAGTGTTCTGTGCTAATGCCTGTGAATAGCTACTGCACTCCAGCCTGGGCAACATAGTGAGATCTCATCTCTTTAAAAAAAAAAAAAAATGCTGGGCATGGTGGCTCACGCCTGTAATCCCAGCACTTTGGGAGGCCGAGGCAGGCAGATCATGAGGTCAAGAGATCAAGACCATCCTGGCCAACCTGGTGAAACCTCTTCTCTACTGAAAATACAAAAATTAGCTGGGTGTAGTGGCTCGCGCCTGTAGTCCCAGCTACTCGGGAGGCTGAGGCAGGAGAATTGTTTGAACCCGGGAAGCGGAGGTTGTAGTGAGCCGAGTTTGCACCACTGTACCCCATCCAGCCTGGAGACAGAGCAAGACTTCATCTCAAAAAAAAAAAAAAAAAGTTATTTTTCCAAGTTACAATTGTAATAGTGATATTTGGCCATCTCTTGGGTTACCTGATTTTTAAACTACAGCTGAACTTAAAAAGCACTGGAGTGCAGGCCGTGTATTATACCAGTCATTTTGCCTATACCGATTCATTATTCACTTAACAACTCTTAGATCAGTATGAATATTAATTTATTATGACAATATACAACAGTCTTACCTTTTGAGAGACAGGCAATAATGTGTAAATTATGAGCTCATGGTTTTTGAGTTTAGTATGTACTGTTTATTGTGTTTCTGAAAACTTACTCATCACTTCTGATAACTGTTTATGTATCCCTGACAGCTACTCTCCCCACTTCTAATTTTCTGCTTCTAATCTGCTGTTACTTTAAAATCAAGTAATCTAATTTGTTGAAGGTTGTATTAAATAAGAGGTTCTAGGATTTTAAATTCTACTAAAGGCTTAAACATCACGTATTTAATTGAGAGAGAATAAATTGTCACATTATCAACTGAATTCTGGACAATGTTAACTATTTACAATGAGAGTTCCAGATAATGCAAGAATAATCCAGGAAAGTATTGGTATTAGTTTTAATTTATTCTATATGCATGAAGATTTTCCTCTGTGATATGCAGATATCTAATCACATGATGATATTTGAAGCACTATTTCAAGATTTTACTTTTAAATAATGTAGGAATCATTAATAACACTGTAATAAATAGCTTGGAAGTATTAATGGAATAAATTGAAGAACTGCTTTGCAGTAATTTTGAATGTTTTACTATCTTTATTCAAACGTCCACTAACTTCTTAACAAAAATTACAATCCAGCATCTTATTGTTAGGCTTATTTAGAGTACCCTAAAAGCAGCATTATGCTCCTAAGGATCTAAACAAAGTAGGTGAGCAAATATTGGAAAGGTAGTTTATGACAAAGAAAATAAACTTGAAAGATGAGTTTTGAAAAAAGATGGGTAGATGGATAGATCAATCTCCATGGCCAAAGCCAGTAATCTTGAACTCTTATTCAGTGATCCAGGTGGAAATTTCCTTGCCTGCCCAAAATATGTACAGTAGTCCCTCCTTATCTGTGGGGGATACCTTCAAGATCCCCAGTGAATACCTGAAACTGCAGAGTACCAAACCTGATTGCTGTCCAATATAATGCCTTTTCCATCTTAACTAAGCACTTAGGCACTGTGGCCATTAACTTTTGCAGTTTGAGGTATCACAGCAAAACTAGCGTGAATTTCTTTTTCCTTCTTTGTAATTTCATGGATATAAGATTCATTCTTTCTTTAGAGCTCAGACAGCTCAGCATATGATTTTTTTTCTGTTGTTGAGAACTTTCACCTTTTCACTTAATGGAAGCACTTTACAGCCTCTCTTTGACATATCTGAATTACCAGCATCACTGCTTTTGTGCTTTGAGACCATTCATAATGGCAAAATAAGGGTGATGCGAACACAAGCACTTCAATACTGTGACAGTTGATCTCATAACTGAGATGGCTACTAAGTAACTAATGGGTGGGTAGCATACACAGCGTGGATACACTGGACAAAGGGGAGATTCATGTCCCAGGAGGGACAGAGCGGCACAGCAAGAGATGTCATCACTACTCAGAACAGCACACAATTTAAAACTTAAGAGTTGTTTATTTCTGGAATTTTCCATTTAATATTTTCAGACCACTGTTGACTCCAAGTAACTGAACAATGGAAAGCAAAATGTCCGACAAGTGGGGCTACTCTATTTAATTGGAATAAGAAACTTTGAAAGGGAGGAAATTGAAATATCTCATTAGAATAATAACTTTTTAAAGTTGATACTACCATATCTTATTGGATATTATTTGATGTGTAAAGTTTTTTGGTTTTTAAAAAATAAACACTGACTTACCTAGTACTATTTTGAATGTATAATAATAAGCAAAGATTGCTTTGGCTGTCTTCCAGCTTGTGGAGAGACTCCAGAGCAAATTCGAGCACCAAGTGGCATAATCACAAGCCCAGGCTGGCCTTCTGAATATCCTGCAAAAATCAACTGTAGCTGGTTCATAAGGGCAAACCCAGGCGAAATCATTACTATAAGGTAATTCTGCCTTTCTGTATTACTACATAATTTATTATAAAACATAAATTCCATTTTCATTTATTATTACTTAGCATGCAGTAATATAAAAAGAAGTCTTTTCAAGAGATGTGATAAAGAACAGCTAATGGTGTCATCTTAAGAGTAAGAATAACAGCCCATCTGGTATGTGTTTTGACTATTTTCTAAGAGTGGTAATGTATTTGCATTGAATCATCTATATTCTTCTAAGCTGCTTTTTAACAAAAGATACACATTTGCAAAATAGCCTATTAGGGTCAAGACTAATCTTTGGCAGTGGAACAAACAAATAAACAAAACTCAATAATTCACTTGGATATCGAGCCCTTAACCTTTGTCTCATTAGTAGAGCCTTCTACCTAAATAAGTTAAAACACGATTGTCATGCATGTCTGTATATGTGTATGTATGTATAAAACTTGAAACAAGCTGATAATGGAGAGTTACTACATCTAGAAAAATCTTTTTTTGTAACTTCGAAACAAAAGAGCATTTGTTAAGAATACAAATGAAAGGCTTTCTTAAGGGTAATAACCATAAGTTTAAGATTGTAAGAATAAATGTGACATATAAATAAGGAAGGTTAAGATTAAATTTTAAAACATTTAGCAAATTACTTGCAGAAAAAAACAGTATGGGAATAAGATTGTAAAGAATATATTTAGTAGAACTAGATATTGCTTGCTTAGGAAAATTCTATCAAGGCCATTAGGAAAAAAATGTTACCTACGGCGGGGGAAAAAATAGTGTGCCTGAATGAAGAACTGCAGTTGGAACAAAACACAAATAAGAATGTCATTTCCATCACAGAGACAGTGTAGCACAAAGGCACCTTCAACGTGCTTTCGTGTGTAACATTGTATGGGTAGGAGGCATAGAATTTTAGATTTAGAAGAGACTTTGGAGATCATAAACTCAAATTCCTTCATTTTACATTTTTAAAATAAGACTTATACATTTAACCTACTTTCTCATCTTTTTTCGTCTTCCTTTTTTGTATATATTAACTAATGAGGAAACCAGTCTCTCCTGAGAAGCATAACTGTCATCTGTCTCCTTTTTTTGGTGGAAGCCATAAACAAGGGCAATAGTTTGTTTTCCTTTTATTTTCCTGTACCCTACATTACCTCTTCTGGAACCCTGGAGCTTGGCACATACAAAAGCTGTTATTCTCCTCCTCCAGGCAGTGTTTTTCTCTTGCCTGATTGAGGGTAGAATGAACCATTAAGGTTATCTTTCTGTAACAGTGTCAGTGTTGAAATGTAAATATACCTATTTTCTGTTACTTGTTGTATGACTGTGTGTTTGCAAAATAACATTTTTACCACATATTGGGAGTTTGTTAGCATAAAACTAGAATTTATAGAGACCTTCACCTTTTAACCTAAAAGTTAAACTTACAGCTTATAGTTCAGTTTTGTAAAACTTGAAAATCTTACCAGCACAGAAGAGATTACATTGAAATACTGCCATCTGGTTTTGATAATGTATTGGATCCTTGAGATTTCGTGAAGTAAAATACACTGAAAACCAAGGACAATACTAAAATGCAGAATAAAATTGAAGTGAGCTCTACAGCTAAAGGAGAATTTCCTCAATTCTGGAAGGGAGCAGTGAATTTGGATGTATACAGACCAGAAGGTGATTTTAGTAATTGTTCAAATTCTTTACTGAAGTCATCATCATGTTAATACCATAACTTTAAAAAGATGACACACATGCATATACACAAAGACAAGTTTTACATATGATTATCAATGCATAATCTTAAATGATTCAAAAGAATCATATGCATAATTAAACGTAGCTCTTTTAGACATACAAATGAGTCAGTATTAGGAAATATTAAATTAACTTACCAAGTTAACAAGTCAAAAGAAAAAGTATGTGATTATCTAGTGTACCTAGATGCTTTAAAGCATCTTGGTAAAAAAGAAAATCAGCCTTCATTCCTGAATTTAACATAAAAATTTTAAATTCTTAGTAAAATGGAATTGGAAATATGATTTTTTAGATCTGGATAGAAGAGGGAAACTAAAGTTATGGAGTAAAAACAAACAATACTGAGAGCTAGCGGTATAAAACTTGCTGAAGATGGTGAAATAAAGGCATTTTTACTTCATTCCTCTCCCTTGGAACCCACTACAATCAACAAAGGCCACCTTATCCATGGGGAAGAGAGGATTGAATACCAGCACCCTGCTTGAAACCAAGGACTAGGGACAGGCAATTTTGCTCAAGACAGGAGGCTGAAAAATCTTCCACCAACCACAGCCTGAATTTATATGGGGCTGAGAGCTTAGAGAGCTGAAAGGGCATAACCTAACAAACATGAATAACTGTGTCACCTGCTGACTCCATGACAGGATCTTTAATACTCTGAACCATCATTTAAGACTTATTCTGGAATATAGACCCAAGCAGGGGAACATAAAGGAAGAGAGGGTTAAAAAAGAGAGAGAAAACCAAAAAACTTCCATAAAATAAACCTCTAAACCGAAATTCCAGAATGTGTGAAAAAATTGAATGCTGAGAAAAACAGCCAAGCAAAATTAAGTTGGAACTCAGATTTACTCCAAACGTTTTAAGATGTATTCTGTCAGGGATTATTTCTCAACTTTCTTTATGCCATGAACACCTAATAGTCTGGTAAAACCTATGTATTCTTTCCCAGATTAATATGTTTAAATTCATTTTAAAAAAATACATAGCATTACAAAGGGAACCAATTATATTAAAGCACAGCTATCAGATATTTTGTAATATTTGTAATGTAGTAATATATGCTTATTTATTAACACATTAACAAAATCAAGTGATGGTTAATTTCAAAGAAAAAAATGTAAGTGTAAATAGTATTTTTAGATACCTGTAAAAACTGAAATGTAACATAAAAATATCTCTAATTTTGAATAGTGGTGGAGTGGCCGGTGGTATAAATACTGTCATGGTCTGTTGTTTATAAGTGAAGGAAATGCTAAATTTTAATAAAAGGTTAGTGAGCCGGGCGCGGTGGCTCAAGCCTGTAATCCCAGCACTTTGGGAGGCCGAGACGGGCGGATCATGAGGTCAGGAGATCGAGACCATCCTGGCTAACACGGTGAAACCCCGTCTCTACTAAAAAAATACAAAAAACTAGCCGGGCGAGGTGGCGGGAGCCTGTAGTCCCAGCTACTCGGGAGGCTGAGGCAGGAGAATGGCGTGAACCCGGGAGGCGGAGTTTGCAGTGAGCTGAGATCCGGCCACTGCACTCCAGCCTGGGCGACAGAGCGAGACTCCGTCTCAAAAAAAAAAAAATTAAAAAATAAAAAATAAAAGGTTAGTGAAAATAAAGGTGTAAATTGTTTCCAACCAATTTGTGATTTTTGAGGGGACAGGAGAAACATTGAATACTCTTACTTGGCCTTTATTAGAAGAAAAGTGTGTTTTAGCATTTCAATTAAAGTATCAAAAGGTAGCCACTGATTAAAAATAGAAGTAATATTGAGCAGTTAATAGAGGAAAAGCAACTTTAAAAATATATTCAAAAAAAGGCTAGATGTGATGGCTCACTCCTGTAATCCCAGCACTTTGGGAGGCTGAGGAGGGCGGATCACTTGAGGTCAGGATCACTTTGAGACCAGCCTGGCCAACATAATGAAACCTCATCTCTACTAAAAATACAAAAATTAGCTGGGCATGGTGGCAGACACCTGTAATTCTAGCTACTCAGGAGGCTGAGGTATGAGAATTGCTTGAACCCGGGAGGTGGAGGTTACAGAGCCAAGATCATGCCACTGCACTCCAGTCTGGGTAACAGAGTGAAACCCTATCTCAAAAAAAAAAAAAAAAAGGAGGAAAAGAGGAAAATGAGAACTGTCTCCCAAGTAGAAAGTTTGTAACACACTTAAAACTAATAGAGAATGTCTAAAAACGAGGAGATGGGGTAGACGCTATGGCTCGTGCCTGTAATACTAGCACTTTGGGAGGCCAAGGTAGGCTCAGGAATTTGAGACCCGCCTGGACAACGTGGTTGAAACCCTGTCTCTACAAAAAATACAAAAAAATAGCTGGGCATGATGGCACATTGCCTGTGGTCCCAGCTACTCAGGAGGCTGAGGTGGGAGGATCACCTGAGCACAGGAGGTTGAGGCTGCAGTGAGCCATGAATGTACCACTGCATTGCAGCCTGGGTGGAAGAGTGAGACCTTGTCTCAAAAATAAACAAAAACAAAACAAGGAGATAGAAAAGGTTAGCTTTGGAGCTACTCATCAAGAGAAAGCTAGTCTAGGAAGATTAACATCCATTGTAATTGAGCTTAAGGCATAAAATACTAGTAACAATTAGGGTGATCTACCAGAAAAAAAAAAAACAGCAGTAAATTTCATGTATCTAACTACATAGCCTGAAATACATGCAAAGCAAAATGTGGAGAATTGCCCAGCAAATTTGACCAATCCACAATTCCAATGGGAGATTTTTAACACACCTTTAATACTTATTTCAACAGAAAATACACATTCTTTTCAAAAGCCTGTGAAACATTTATAAAAATTGATTATGTTTTAAATCACAAAGGAACTCAATACATTTCAAAGACTACATCATTCAGATTGTGTTTTGTTACCACAGTGCAATTAAAATAAAGGAAAAAAAATAAAACCTGTATGTTTAGAAATATATTCTTAAATAACTCCTGAATTAAAGAGGAAATCACAATGGGACTAAATGGTTTTAAAATAACCATAGTGAAAGTAATACATATTAAAGCTGTTAGAATACATTGAAAGAATGCTTAGGAAAGTTTACTACTTTAATGCATTGATTTAAAAATTAGAAAATAAATAAGCTCAGCATTTAACTGAGGAAAGGAAAAGAATTACAGGGTAAATTTTAAAGTAGAAGTAAAGGCCAGGAAAATAATAAAATTCAATAAAACAAAAAGCTGACTTTCTGAAAAACTCAGGAAAATAGATAAAACTCAAAGCAAAACTGAAGAAAAAGAAGATAAAAAGAGCAAAAGTGTCTATAAACATAACATTTTTAATGTCATAAGAATATTATAAGCAGTTTTATGTTAATACTTTTATACAAGTAGATTAATTGGATTTTTTTAAGAAAATTTATATTACTAAAATTGATTCAAGAAGAATTAGAAAGCTGATGAATCAGTAGCCATTGAAGAAGTTGAATCAGCGTTCAAATTAAGACTCTAGAACTAGTTTTATAGGCAAGTTTTACCAAATGAATAGAAAAGGAATTTCCTTAACCTGGTAAAGGATGTCTGTTAAAAAATTTAAAAAAGCAAATTTAATGTCAAAGTTAATTTTAGCACCAAGGACCAAGACAAAAATGTGTGCTTTTACTGGTTATAGTAGAATTCTTAGTCAATGCAACAGTGCAATAGATAGAAATAGGTGATATTAAAAAAATGGCAAGGAAGAGAAAACTTTTATTTGCTAATTATATGTTTGTTTTAAGCAGTTTAAAGCAAACTTAAAGATCACAGATAGGAAAATATGTCTTTAAATTGTATGAAAGTACTGTGTACAGAGCTTTGTAGTAATAAAATTTACTATCAACATAACATCAATTTTCCAAGAAAATTTAAATGATCAAAAGTTTAAGAAACACTGATTAAACCAAAAAACATTAAGAAATTGAAACTCTCTCCCTGACTCAATATATTCTAAATAGGCACACAGCACAAATACATCAACAGTGCTTTTATTACAGAAATTATTATGAAGCATTTAAAAAACCAAAAAGTACTTTTACTTATTCATTTAAAAATCCTAAATGAATTAGCAAACTAAATCAAATAGGGTATACATGAACAGATACTTATTATTTCTTATTCTAGGCAATGTTTCTGCTTTCATGAATCTTTTTTTTTTTTTTTTTTTTTTGAGAGATAGTGTCTCACTTTGTCACCCAGGCTGGAGTGCAGTGGTGCCATCTCGGCTCACTGCAACCTCTGCCTCCCGGGTTCAAGTAATTCTCCTGCCTCAGCCTCCTGAGTAGCTGGGATTACAGGTGTGTAAAAACTAAAACTCTGAAATACTTAAAAAATAGTTGAACATCTTTGGGATCTTTGGAAACACCAAGGAATCTTAGAGAGGACACTAAATGCACTAAACATAAAGCAAAAATAAAAAATTAGACTTCATCAAGACTAAAATTAAAAACCACGCTCAATTAATTTTTGAATTTTAGTAGAGATGGGGTTTCACCATGTTGGCCAGGTTGGTCTCAAACTTCTGACCTCAGGTGATCCACCCACCTCGGCCTCCCAGAGTGCTGGGATTACAGGCATGAGCCACCTCTCCCAGCCTTTGCCTTCATGAATCTTAAATGTTTAGTGGACTAAAAGTTTATTAAGGGATTCCCTAGTTTGAATGGGACTAGGCCTCCCATAAACAAGGGCTATAAAGTTTGGATAAAATATTTTAAAACCAACTATTTGAAGGATCTGGAGAGTAATAAGAAACTGGCAAAAACTGGAGAGTATTCCACCCCTGAAAGAAGGAACCACTCTTCGTGAGATAGGCTTGTTTCCTACCAGTTCTCTGAAGATTCTTGCCAGTCCGTGCAACGTGGAGTGACTGGAACTCAAGCACATCACCATGGTCTTGTTAGCTTGAGGTGTCAGGATGCAGTTGAGGCTGCAACAGTAACTGGAAATTAATTAATAAGGTAACTCCTGGAAAGGAGAGAACCACAAACTGGAAAGTAACTGCATTTAAATTATTCTCAGATCCTTAGCTGACCCATGAATTGTGTGTGCATAAAGAAGACTCCGAGGAACCCGCTGGAAAGTAATAGCGGGAAGGCTGAAAAGACTATATGATTTCAGCTGCTGTGCGCCACAGCAGAGGCAGCATGTGGAGTTTGAATCCTGTCCATCACAGGCGAGACCCAGTATAGGGCTTCATAAATAAATGCCTTGAGATTTTTAATGAAACTCTGTGTGTCATACTTTACAAGTAAAGACAGTGTCCTTAAACTAAGAATTCTCCCTGAGACTAAGGGCAGAGCAGAAAGAAACTCACTTTAAACAAAGTATTAAAAAACCCAACCTCCTCAAGTTCATGGTCATCAGACTAATTTAACTGTGTGATAGAACAAAAATTAGTATCTTCTATGTTCTAGATAAATGTAAGAAAAAAAAAATCTCATTTTCTACTTGAAAACACACAAAAATTAATTTATATAAATCTCAGCTATAAATGTAAAAACTAAAACTCTGAAATACTTAAAAAGTAGTTGAACATCGTTGAGATATTTGGAAACACCAAGATATCTTAGGACACTAAACGCACTAAACATAAAGCAAAAATAATAAATTAGACTTCATCAAGACTAAAATTTTAAACTTCTGCTCATTAAAAGGTTCCATTAAGAAAATGAAAAGACAAAACCATAGACTGGAAGGAAATATTAGCAATACACATATCTAACAAAGGACTTGAATCCTTTTTTTTTTTTTTTTGAGACAGAGTTTTGTTCTGTCACCCAGGCTGGGGTGCAGTGGTGTGATCTGAGCTCACTACAACCTCCGCCTCCCAGGTTCAAGCAATTCTCCTGCCTCAGCCTCCCGAGTAGCTGGGATTACAAGCCTGCACCACCACACTCAGCTAATTTTTGTATTTTCAGTAGAGAAAGAGTTTCACCATGTTGTTTGGCCAGGCTGGTCTCGAACTCCTGACCTCAAGTGATCTGCCCACCTCAGCCTCCCACAGTGCTGGGATTACAGGCATGAGCTACCTTGCCTGGCCAAGAATATAAAAGGGATTTTTATAACTTTTTTGTTTTAATGGGCAAAAGACATGAACAGATTCTTACACAGAAGATATAAAAATGGCCAACAATCACATGAAAAGATGTTCGGCAAATTTGTCTTCAGGGAAGTGTGCATAAAACCACAATAAAAGATACCACCCCTCAGTGAGACTAAAATGAAAAAGACTGACCACATTGACTGCTGGAGAGAAAGAATGTGGATGTAGGTGGATATGACATGTCTTACATAATAGACATGCCCCCAAGTAACTCATGTTTATAATATGTAGAGTTCTTAAATAAGAAATATGAATGAATAAAGGAGGTAATTTGAAAAACAAGGCAATTTGGAGTAAAAGAAATAGAAATAACCAGTAAATTGGAAAGGCATTTCAATCTCAGTAAATAAAGACATGCAAAATAGAAGTGATAAATCTCTTTTGTCTACCTAATTGGCAAAACATGTTAAAAAATAGAATATGTCATTTTGCTAAATGTGTGGGATATACGGTACAGACTTGGTAGAATTGTAAGTTCATATAAACATGTTTTGCCAGGATCTGTCAGATTTAAAGAGGAATTATTCTTCTGACCTAGCAATACTAGTTCTAGAACAGTTTGTCCTAGAGAATTTATTGTTCTTGTGTGTAAGAGAGATATGTACATGTATAAGGTGGTTTTGTTTTGTTTTGAGACAGTCTCGCTCTGTCGCCCAGGCTGGCGTGCAGTGGCGCGATCTCAGCTCACTGCAACCTCTGCCTCCCTGGTTCAAGAGATTCTCCTGCATCAACCTCCTGAGTAGCCAGCACTACAGGCACACACCACCATGCCTGGCTAATTTTTGTATTTTTAGTAGACATGGGGTTTCACCATGGCCAGGCTGGTCTCAAACTCCTGACTTCGTGATCCGCCCACCTCAGCCTCCCAAAGTTCTAGGTTTACAGGTGTGAGCCACCGTGCCTGGTCAGTAGTTTTTAAAGTATAGTTCATAATAGTGCAAACCTGGAAACAATCAAATTGTCTATCAGCTTTTGTTAGTTATTCAGAATATTTGAAGAAGAAACATTCTGATATAATAATCCTTGGGTAATTAACTTTACTATCACTTAGTTATAAGGCAAAGGCAAGAAGATAAAGTCAGATCTTTACTTTTTGGTGAGACATGTTCAGATACTGTAAAACTATATTTTGATTTCTCTTTTTTTCATAAGCAATGACTAATTTTCTATGTGCTTTTATTTATTTGATGCTTTTGACCTATACTTATGCCCACATTTTATTAACTACAAGATAGTATTTGGCTATAAAGTGATTTATGTAAAAAAGTATTCCCAAACTCAGGGACTTTTCACCAAGAACATTTTTCATGTGTTCCTTTTTCAGTCTTTTACCTTGCTCAGATTTGTGCTAATTACTCTCCTAAGAATGTCAGCTGCAAACTTTTTATTAAGCAAGTATTAATCTAAGAGAAGGCTGAGTTTCTCTGTGTTTACTTCAGTTCATCAGATTGGGGAGAGGTGATTCTGGTTGGAACACAGAACAATTCAGGATGTTCTGAGTTAGAAATGGTCTTTCCCAACCATACACACAGAGAAGAAAAAGAAAAGGTGCCACCTGTCACCTGTTTTTTTAACATTATTTTGAAACTGGCATTACTTGTGAAGAAGTATTTTTCTACAATCTGGAGAAGAAATACATATATGAGGAACATAGAATTAGTATTATTATTTGCTAATGATATGGTTGTATGCCTGGAAGACCCAGGAGAATCGGTCAATATATGGAAGCTTATAATAATATCCTCAGTTACATTGTAATATGATTTTTTTTTCCAAAATTGCCTTTTTAATAGACATTTCTGATTTTTTTTTTTTCCCCAGTTTTCAGGATTTTGATATTCAAGGATCCAGAAGGTGCAGTTTGGACTGGCTGACAATAGAAACATACAAGAATATTGAAAGTTACAGAGCTTGTGGTTCCACAATTCCACCTCCGTATATCTCCTCACAAGACCACATCTGGATTAGGTTTCATTCGGATGACAGCGTCTCTAGAAAGGGTTTCAGACTGGCATATTTTTCAGGTGTGTTTTTAAATAAGAAAGATTGAACTGAATTTTATGGCATTAACTGCTCTGTCACTTTGGAGCTAATCTTCTAAATAATGTTCATTTAATTAGGAGTAGGCCCTCGAGGCAGCTGAGATTGAGGATTAGAAGCTAAAGTCAGATGCCCTAAGGCTGGGTCTCCAAAAAGTGTTTTGTATAATTCTAACAAAATGATTAACTTCATATACTAAGGTTAATTTTCTTTTTAAACATCTTAAATACATTTATTCTAAGAATAGCCTTTTATCTCTCAAGTGCTTACTCATATCCAGAAAGTTAGTTCAGAATGTATTTTTGTGGTAATTATTGTTTTTATACCCCCAAAGAAAAGACCTAACAGATTTCACCTTCATAGTTTATAGTCTCAGAAAAAAAGACATCTTTTCTTAAAATGTGTCTAAAAAGCATGACCAGATCATACAAATGTGAATAATTCAGAATTAGTCCTCTCTTTTAGATCAAAATGCAAAGATCTTCATGGAATAACAATAAGCATTTAACAAGTTGAATTGTTGAGTAAGTGTGCCAGTACTAATTTGTCATTAGAACCCAATCTGTTAAATCATTCTGTTTATAAAGACACGTACACACGTATGTTGATTGCAGCACTGTTCACAATAGCAAAGACATGGAGTCAACCCAAATGCCCATCAGTGATAGACTGAATAAAGAAAATGTTGGTACCTATACACCATGGAATAGTATGCAGCCATAAAAAGGAACGAGATCATGTCCTTTGCAGGAAGCTGGATGGATGGATGAAACTGGAAGCCATTATCCTCAGCAAACTAACGCAGGAACAGAAAACCAAACACTGCATGTTTTCACTTATAAGTGGGACCTGAACAATGAGAACACATGGACACAGGCCCCACATTTATTGTGGCCTTTTGGGGAGGGCGGGATGGGAGGGAGAGCATTAGGGAAAAGAGCTAAATGCATACTGGGCTTAATACCCAGGTGATGGGTGCAGCACACCACCATGGCACATGTTTACCCATGTAACAAACCTGCACATCCTGCACATGTACCCTGGAACTTTAAAAAAATATATATATATAAAAACCCAACCTGTTTTTTAAAACTCTTAGCACTTGGGCTTTATGAACATTTATTATAAAAATATTGCTCTTGCTGTTTTATGTCTTTTAAAGATTATAATTTTTCTCCTTCTCTTTCCATCTCCTTTCTACTCACATCTTCACAGGGAAATCTGAGGAACCAAACTGTGCTTGTGATCAGTTTCGTTGTGGTAATGGAAAGTGTATACCAGAAGCCTGGAAATGTAATAACATGGATGAATGTGGAGATAGCTCTGATGAAGAGATCTGTGCCAAAGAAGCTAATCCTCCAACTGCCACTGCTTTTCAACCCTGTGCTTACAACCAGTTCCAGTGTTTATCCCGTTTTACCAAAGTTTACACTTGCCTCCCCGAATCTTTAAAATGTGATGGGAACATTGACTGCCTTGACCTAGGAGATGAGATAGACTGTGATGTGCCAACGTGTGGGCAGTGGCTAAAATATTTTTATGGTACTTTTAATTCTCCGAATTACCCAGACTTTTATCCTCCTGGAAGCAATTGCACCTGGTTAATCGACACTGGTGATCACCGTAAAGTCATTTTACGCTTTACGGACTTTAAACTTGATGGAACTGGTTATGGTGATTATGTCAAAATATATGATGGATTAGAGGAGAATCCACACAAGCTTTTGCGTGTGTTGACAGCTTTTGATTCTCATGCACCTCTTACAGTTGTTTCTTCTTCTGGACAGATAAGGGTACATTTTTGTGCTGATAAAGTGAATGCTGCGAGGGGATTTAATGCTACTTACCAAGTAGATGGGTTCTGTTTGCCATGGGAAATACCCTGTGGAGGTAACTGGGGGTGTTACACTGAGCAGCAGCGTTGTGATGGGTATTGGCATTGCCCAAATGGAAGGGATGAAATCAATTGTACCATGTGCCAGAAGGAAGAATTTCCGTGTTCCCGAAACGGTGTCTGTTATCCTCGTTCTGATCGCTGCAACTACCAGAATCATTGCCCAAATGGCTCAGATGAAAAAAACTGCTTTTTTTGCCAACCAGGAAATTTCCATTGTAAAAACAATCGTTGCGTGTTTGAAAGTTGGGTGTGTGATTCTCAAGATGACTGTGGTGATGGCAGCGATGAAGAGAATTGCCCAGTAATCGTGCCTACAAGAGTCATCACTGCTGCCGTCATAGGGAGCCTCATCTGTGGCCTGTTACTCGTCATTGCATTGGGATGTACTTGTAAGCTTTATTCTCTGAGAATGTTTGAAAGAAGGTCAGTATCAAGACAGAACTATAAGGTTATGCTCTCCACAATAAAAGCAGGCCCAAATATTTGAAATGAGTACTTTGAGGATTAGCAATGTATTTTTGTTTTATATTAGTTTAGAAATGGATAAAGATTGTTGATGATGTATAAAATTAGTGTGAAAAGCCCAGGACTCAAAAGGCCAAACACATTACAAACTAAATATTTAGAGTTATGAGAAAAAGCAATCTATTTACCAGCTCCTGTTTTCAGATTAATCCGTTTTATAGGAATATTGTAAGCTGAAGCTCTCAGTTTTAGTGTTTTAACCTGTATTTTTCTAAATACTAATTCAAAAATTCCAGATATGTGATAGCCTACTATGTTCAAAGCATACAGGTAAATAGAAAAATGAATAAGGCATAATATCACAAGCAGTTTACAGTTAGGAGGAAGGAATTGGGGCATGGAGTAAGATGACAAAAGTGTAATGCTGTAAAGAGCTGTAAAACAAAATGGTATAAAGTCAAAAATACCTAATCTAATAAGGGAGAGAGGTGGAAAGGCTTTAATTGGAGAGGTGCCACTTGAAATGTATAAGTAGAATATAGATAGGGGAAAAGGTGTTAAAGCAATAACCTGGGAAAATATATAGAAGTAGGAATGTCCAGCATTGCTCAAAAAGTAAGCACATGGTTCAGTTTATCTGGAGCCCAGGATGCGTATGAAGGGCTAATAGGAGGTACGATTGGAACACAAGACTATTGTCCTGTTGTAGAGTTAAGTGACAACAGCACTTCAGAGTTCTCAGTTTAGTAAGAAATGGTTAACTGTTAAAGGGTGACCTTCAGAGTGAGTAGTTTTCAGTATGATCCAGGGTAAATGGGACCTGAGAGAAGTTAATGGCAGAGATGTCCCTGTGGAGACAATGACCTTCAGTCCCAGGAGAATTACAAATAATAGATTTAACAAAGAACTTTTGACATAACAGATGGCTAATAGATGGCACACAGATGCACAGTATTGTAATAACCATTACTGCATCTTTTCTTTTTTTTCCTTTTTTTTTTTTTTGTTTGTTTGTTTTGAGACAGAGTCTTGCTCTGTCACCCAGGCTGGAGTGCAGTGGTGCAATCTCAGCTCACTGCACTCCGTCTCCCAGGTTCAAGCGATTCTCCTGCCTCAGCCTCCCAAGTAGCTGGGATTACAAGTGCCTGCCACCACACCTGCCTAATCTTTTGTATTTTTAGTAGAGACGGGGTTTCACTCTGTTGACCAGGCTGGTCCCGAACTCCTGACTTCGTGGTCCGCCTGCCTTGGCCTCCCAAAGTACTGGGATTACAGGCATGAGCCACCGCACCTGGCCTCTGCATCTTTTCTTTGGGCAAGTGTAAATGGCAAGAAAACTTTTTACCACATTGCAACAAAAGAGCACAATGAAGAGTCAGAGATCCCAGCTGGGCGGGGTGGCTTCAACATATATTCAGTAAATACAATGTTCTTAGGAGTTGTAAAATCTCGTATTATTTCTCCCTTTACCTTTTACAGGGATTTTCATTCATTAAAACTCAGTGATCCAGGCTTTTACTAGCTTAAAGCCCCATGAAGACAGACTGCTTGCTTCAGCTTTGTATTCCTAGTGTAGGGATAACACATATATTCAGTAAATGTTTGTCAAATGACTAAGCTTTAAAATGATCAAATATGCCAAGATTCAGATTGTTTTAATTACTGATAATGGAAATTTGTTCTTTTTCTTAGCTCCCCCTTTTAATCTTTTTTCTTTCCATCTACTCTCAAAGATCATTTGAAACACAGTTGTCAAGAGTGGAAGCAGAATTGTTAAGAAGAGAAGCTCCTCCCTCTTATGGACAATTGATTGCTCAGGGTTTAATTCCACCAGTTGAAGATTTTCCTGTTTGTTCACCTAATCAGGTATATTGCAATGTGTAGTTTCTATTACATTTCCTCTTAAAATGAAATCTGTGCCTGTATATATGATAAAGCAAAGATCCTTGACTGTCAGAATTTTTGCAATCAAGGATTTAAATGTATGGAAGATTTGAAGTCATAGTTTTCATTACATTTTAACACTACAAACTACAAAAGTTTATTTTTCATTCCACTGATGTGGTTGTGCTAGTCTGAAGCATTTTACTGTTTAGGATAATTTAGTGCATTATAATTCAAAAGTATTGAGCTTGGCAAATTATTTTTTACCTGACCTGAACATCTACAGGATTTAAGAATGAACACTAAAATTAATATGCTAGTAATATAACGTGCTAGATTAACTAGTTATAAGTAAAAGTAATTGAAATGAAGTTAACATTTCTACCTGAGGAAAAACATCTTCAAGCCTGATTTTACAGTGTTTAACAATTTATAGCATTTTGTTTATATAGTAATTCATTATATGTTTCTGAATTCTTTAAATTTCTCAGCAATTAAAAACATTTTCTTCTCATGCTTAAAAATGTGCCAGCGTTCATTTTAGGCATAAGGATTTATACATTTAAATTGCAAATTCATTCAGAAACATTTATAAAAATTGTTGTTTCCAGTATTAGAGTTAAAACTGGTAAACAGTGTTTACCTAGTAATATAATTATTTTCAAAATAGAATACCATTTCCTTTTTGGTAAATGGGATTTCTGATTACAGTCTATCACCTTATTAGAGTCTTTTAGGAAATCTTTGGTGAGAATTTGTAGTTTCAAGACATTTCTCCATATGTAATTGCCTAAGTAAATCATTCAGAAGTTCCACTGGTTGGAATTTTGTGTGCAAAGTAGGAAAAACCTAAGTTGTGGCTTCTTTATATCAGCCCTGCTATGGGGAAAGTTTTTTTTTTTTTAAGATAAGAATCAGATCATGGTTAATTTTACACATCTACTTCATTCTCTACCACCCACCACCCCTAAACCCCATAAAGTCAGAGGGAACATAGTTCACAGAATATGTCCTCATTCCTGACACCAATTGCAAATTCAAGGAGTTCCCCAAATCCCCTTCAGGTTTGGTGATTTACTAGGAAGACTCAGAAAACTCACTGAAAGCAACTTACTTGTGGTTACAGTTTATTACAGGGAGAGGATACAAACATACAGATTAACCAAGGGAAAAGATGCACAAGACAAAGTTCAGAAGGGTACCAAACATGGACCTTCCAGTTGTCCTTTCCCCATAGAGACAGGAGGGCATTACTCTGTCAACACAGATGTGTGACAGTATGCATGGAGTGTTACCAACCAGGAAAGCTCACCCAGGCCTCAGTGTCTGGAGTTTGTACTAGTGCACTAGCACAAAGGCAAGATTAATTGCACATGTGGCCAATCCCAGTTTCTAGCCTTATCCAGAGATTGATTGACCCAAAGCGCTCACCCTACATCACACTGATGGTGTGGTTCAGAGCTTCCACTCTAAATCAGTTTTACTATCTGGCTGGTCCAAGGTCCCCAGGCAAAGACACTGCTTTCAGACAAGACAGTCGAAGGGCTTGGAGACCCAGAAGCCAAGGACAAAGGCTTTGGGTGAGGTTAAATTCTTTATTACCTCACACTACCCCAGTTTCTCAGGTTATATTTACCCTTGTGGGAGAATTCTACTTCAACATTTTAAAATAAAGTATGTTTTTGGGTGGTAAGTTAGATTTTATTCATTTAATGAAATTAAACTCTCAAGTTTGAAGCTTTTGGTAACAAATTATCAAATTTTTATAGCAGTTTTTGGAAAAAATAAGTAATGATGTAATTCACCATCTCACTCAAAGTAGAAATGTTTTTTGAGGAATGCTTTCTCCTTCATAAACTGAAGAAGTATATGAAATTATTCCTAGAACATTCATGAGATCCCCTCATAAAATGTTAGATTGCCAGTCCTAATTAAACTGACTTTTAACTAAGTAGAGAGTTTCACCTCACTATGACAAACCAAATGTTAAAGTCAACATTAAAGTATGTTGAAGGCATTGTTGATCTTGATGGCTAATAGCAGCACAACAGAGAAGGATAACAGAAGAGCCTTTTGTTCACTGCTGGATATAATAGCATAGTGCTCAACATGAAGCCTTAAAACTTGCACGCTCACTGTTGAGGAGCAGATCTGTGGAGAAGTTCATTAGAAATGTGAACCACTTTTTCTTTCTTTTTTTTTTTTTAATTTGTAGTTAGGTACTTCTTAATTGGTAAAAAATCTTACTCATCTGTATAGCAAATCCATGTGTGCCGATATCCAAATTTCTTATTGACAGTCTGTGCCTTACTAAAGTTAGACTATGAAATGTTCCTATGATAGTAGCTTCTTAACTTATCATAAATTATGTTCATGGCACTATGGAAAGGCCTATATGGAAAGCATAAATAAATGCAATACCAGCCACAAAGAGATACAGAACATAAGAGGACATCTTCCTTATTTTCTACCTTCTTTCTTCTGTGAGGGGAAAGGGAAGAGGTGTGAGTTTTGGCAGGAGATAGTATCATCATCTGAAGGAGAGTATATCAACTTGAGATTGTTTCCTGGAAATAAAATTTTTAAATACTAAATGCCAGATTGGTGAAAGCTATTTCAAGTTTGAATACTTCTTTTTATAACCACTAGATGGAGCTTAAAGACTATCTTATATAATGCTATATGGTTTTAAAAATAAACTAAACTTGTTCATCTAGAAAAAAGAAGAGATTTTTTATTCAGTTGGGCAACCTTTCATATACACTAATTACAGCTAACTAGCTTTCAGAGAATAATGATATGATAATTTATGCTTAATACTAAACTATAGAAAATAACACTTTAAAGATTGAGAAGGAATCTAAATGTCTAGATACCATTGAGTAGTGATATAAACAAGTTAACTTCTTTTGTTTCTTGTCTTCTATGCTGTATTACAAATATAATTCCTTTATTTGTGACAATATAATTAAATCCTCAGTATCCATTCACCAAATCCTTAAGAAGCAACTCTGTGAAATGCAATTTTCACATGTTTTGGGAAAGTTCAGCCTTGTAAATTAAATCTAATGTGTTCTTTTTTAAAAAAAAAAAAGATAAAAGATAAAAAGCCTGGTTTTCACAAACTCATTTTGGTCACTTTGTCAATTATGGTGGAGATTCTCCTATGTCCCTACTTACAGAAGTATCAATTTTATTTTCTAGCTTTGGTACACTTTTCACATTGGATTATGGTGTGAGATTTTGAAACAACTGTTACAGTTGACACTAAATATCATTTTTAAGTTGCATATATAAAATGGAATAGCAAGAAAATTTTAAACACAGCAATGATTCAAGTTATATAAGTAGATTAGATTCTGTAGTAGGATGAACCCACCTAGGTAAGAGAATTTAATTTTTCCTCCTTAGACCCAAGCAACAATGAGTAACAGAAGTTTTAACCACAACACATTCTTAAGAGAAGGGTATTTGTTATCTTAGGACCTTGTTGTTAAGTATCTTAAGACCTTTTCTTATTTTTGTAGGCTTCTGTTTTGGAAAATCTGAGGCTAGCGGTACGATCTCAGCTTGGATTTACTTCAGTCAGGCTTCCTATGGCAGGCAGATCAAGCAACATTTGGAACCGTATTTTTAATTTTGCAAGATCACGTCATTCTGGGTCATTGGCTTTGGTCTCAGCAGATGGAGATGAGGTTGTCCCTAGTCAGAGTACCAGTAGAGAACCTGAGAGAAATCATACTCACAGAAGTTTGTTTTCCGTGGAGTCTGATGATACAGACACAGAAAATGAGAGAAGAGATACGGCAGGAGCATCTGGTGGGGTTGCAGCTCCTTTGCCTCAAAAAGTCCCTCCCACAACGGCAGTAGAGGCGACAGTAGGAGCGTGTGCAAGTTCCTCAACTCAGAGTACCCGAGGTGGTCATGCAGATAATGGAAGGGATGTGACAAGTGTGGAACCCCCAAGTGTGAGTCCAGCACGTCACCAGCTTACAAGTGCACTCAGTCGTATGACTCAGGGGCTACGTTGGGTACGTTTTACATTAGGACGATCAAGTTCCGTAAGTCAGAACCAGAGTCCTTTGAGACAACTTGATAATGGGGTAAGTGGAAGAGAAGATGATGATGATGTTGAAATGCTAATTCCAGTTTCTGATGGATCTTCAGACTTTGATGTGAATGACTGCTCCAGACCTCTTCTTGATCTTGCCTCAGATCAAGGACAAGGGCTTAGACAACCATATAGTGCAACAAACCCTGGAGTAAGGCCAAGTAATCGAGATGGCCCCTGTGAGCGCTGTGGTATTGTCCACACTGCCCAGATACCAGACACTTGCTTGGAAGTAACACTGAAAAACGAAACGAGTGATGATGAGGCTTTGTTACTTTGTTAGGTACGAATCACATAAGGGAGATTGTATACAAGTTGGAGCAATATCCATTTATTATTTTGTAACTTTACAGTTAAACTAGTTTTAGTTTAAAAAGAAAAAATGCAGGGTGATTTCTTACTATTATATGTTAGCCTGCATGGTTAAATTCGACAACTTGTAACTCTATGAACTTAGAGTTTACTATTTTAGCAGCTAAAAATGCATTACATATTCATATTGTTCAATAATGTCCTTTCGTTTGTTTCTGATTGTTTTCATCCTGATACTGTAGTTCACTGTAGAAATGTGACTGCTGAAACTCATTTGATTGTCATTTTTATCTATCCTATGTTAAATGGTTTGTTTGTACAAAATAATACCTTATTTTAATTGAAACGTTTATGCTTTTGTCAACACATCTTGTAACTTAATATACTAGATGTTAAGGTTGTTAATGTACAAAAAAAACACCCTTATACTCACCTGCGTTTTCGTTTGTTTAACATTTGTCCATTATCGGATTTCATTATCATATGAACTTGTCAAAGGGAAACAAACTTTGTCTAAAAATTTTTCTCTTATGTTTAACATACAACGATGTGAAATTTAGGCAGAGTTAGATAAATTACTGGCAAAAACAAAACTCTTTTATAAAGATTTTCTAATGTTGACTTTAATACTCTAACATGGTACAAACCAAATGTTAAAATCCCAAGTCATTTCTTTTTTCATCTGTATTTAGCAACAGAATTAAGTGGATGAAGATATTCTACTATGCATTAAATCTTGAACTTTATAAAACATGTACAAAAATTGTACAAGATAAGTTCCAACTGGTAATGTCTTTCCCTAATACAGGGTTGCGCTTGTATTGGACCCTAGGGATTTGCACTAAAATTATATCAAGGTCTCAGATGAGCTTAGTGCACAAGCACTATCACTTTAAATACTATTATTTGCTACCACAGCGACTATATATTTCCATAGCTTTTGGCTGGGGGCGGGGGGCATTTTTATTACAACTTGAAATTGCTTTGCTGGTTTCATATTTATTTGTTGTATTTAAGAAATACATTGTTGTAAGAGTGATTTTTTTTCAATATATTTTATTCCTGGGGGGGATCATGCTACACTCTCAAAGAAAAGAAAATTGAGAAATCATTCAGATCATCCCCCCTTTCTAAGTAGTGTGAATTGTAAAACCCGACATTTTTTTTTATTGTCAGTTGCTGTTTATTTATTCTTTAGCTGTCTGTTTTAGTAGTTTAATGATTGAGTATGAAAAATGTATTTGTGTGTGATTATTGCTATTTATTAAATTTTAAATACTTTGCTGAATGTCATTTTAAAGCATGTTTGAAGTCTTGTGTATTTGTCTGTGTTATGCTGTCAGGAAGAACTGACTAAGATGTTTTAATATGTATCAAAAATTAAAATGTTTTTTTTATTGCCTTGAGGTACTTTTTAAATCAAAGTTGTTCTTTATTGAATTGTGGTGCATATACAAATTCAGGCCATAAAATATGCAATATATCTAGAATAAAAATGATTAGAAGGAGATCATTCCTTAACTGTTTTATAGTAAAGTAGCAGCTTTTACCAGTACTCGAGGGTAAAATTTTCTAAGGACTTGAATATTACTTTGCTTGAGACTGCCCTTCAGTTGATGTATCTCACAAGATGAGAGAGTTTAATCGATTAACTGCGTTTTAGTTGACGTATCTCACAAGATGCAGTAACACAGTCAGTTCTCTTTTTAAATTGTTTTCACATACATTTTAGACCCCATAGTATATTCTACTGGCAGAATTCGGGTTACCAAATAATCTTTTACATCCTAGTACTATACTATCAAGTATAGGGGTTTTGGTTTTGTTTTCTAGCATATGTTTTAATTTATTATTTTAATTAACTAATACATCTTCCTGGTTCAAATAGTAAAATGTAAATTCCTCTTCTATCCCAACACCCATCTTTCAGTTCCCTTGAAAGAGACACATACCAGTACCAGATCCTTGTATATCTCCCTAGAAATAACCATATATGTACATAGGCATATCAATGCTATATTTTAGTATTGCAAATTGTAACATACTATGCATACATTTTCTGTACTTTTTCTCAAAGGGAAAAAATACATCATTAGAGTTTGAATATTAAAAGTAAAATCAAGCATTGCTGTTACTTGTGTTTTTACATTTAAATCATTGATCTCTCCTGAATTTAGGGCTTCACTTTTTTTTTCCCCCCAGATAACTACCTAGTTTTCACAAAATTATTATTAAATAATAGATCCTTTCCTTACTAATTTGAAATGGAACTTATATAGTACATTTCCATATTATTTGGGTATGTTTCTAGACTCTATTTTCTTCTGTTGATCTGCTTTTCTCTTTTTATACCAATCCTTTATTGTTTTAATAACTGATTCTTAAATGTTTCAAATATTCTTATTTATATTTCCATTTGAATGACAGAATTTGTTGAGTTCCACAGAACATCCATGGGTACTTTTTTTTTTAGACAGTTTTAATTTTATAGATTAATTTAGGGGAATTTGACATCATTATCATATGAGTTAAAGCTTTTTATCTAAACCATGGTGCACTATCTAAAAATCATGCCCATTCGTTTTTTTTTGTTTCCTTCAGATGAATTTTACACTTTACAGAGATCTCATACATTTTTAAGAGTTTATTTTTTAAATTTTTTACATTTTATTGCCTTTATTAATGAAATCCTATTAATAATTTTGCCTAATTTTAGTACATATAAAGGCTAATTATTTATGTTAATTTTCTGCCCAGCTAGCTGATTCCATTTTTTTGTTGTTTGTAATAGTATTTCACTTAATTATTTTGTGTTTTCCAACTACACAGTCCTGTCATCAGCAAACACTGATAATGTAACCATTGTTACATTTTGCATTCCTCTTTGTATGTTAATTGCATTGTCTAGTACTTCTAAAATAATGTTCAATAACTGGCTATAATGAATTGGGTTGAGATAGATTTAATCATATTAAGGAGTATCAACTAATCCCTATTTTAAAAACTGCATGTTTAATTTTATCACATGCCTTTTCAACATCTGCGGAGATGATCATGATTTTTTTCCTTTGATCCTTTAAGATGAATTTTACTAATATGTTTTGTAATTTTGCACTATCATTACATTCTTTAAATAAATTCTTTTTGGCCATGTGTATTTTTTTAATCTGTTGCTAGATTGCACTTCATATTTTATTTAGGATATTTGCACTTGTATTAATCAGTAGTCTATATGTATGTGTGTGCATACACATGTGGTCACTTTGAGAAGTAGTATTTTATGCTTGTGGATTTGGAAACTTCCCTTCTTTTACATGCCCTAGAACAGTTTAAATAGGATTGGAATTTTCTGTTTCTTAAAATTTTCAGAGAAATTATCCGGGTTTAGTGGATGTTTGGCAAGCAGCTTTTTGACAACTTTGTTGGTATCATCTAAGTAATTAATCCATGTAGTTTTTTTTAAATCCTATCTGGATCAGGAACCATCCATTTAATCCAAGTTTTCAAATTTATTTGCCTAGTTGAGGAAACTCTTCCTCTTGTTTGCGTGTGGATGTTGCCCCTTAGTTTGTATTATGCTTTCTCCCTTATTTTCTTTTTTTTTTTTTTTTTTTTGAGACAGAGTCTCGCTGTCGCCCAGGTTGGAGTATAGTGGCACGATCTTTGCTCACTGCAAGCTCCGCCTCCCGGATTCACTCCATTCTCCTGCCTCAGTCTCCCGTGTAGCTGGGACTACAGGTGCCCACCATCACGCCTGGCTAATTTTTTTGTATTTTTAGTAGAGACGGGGTTTCACCATGTTAGGTGGGATGGTCTGGGTCTCCTGACCTTGTGGTCCACCTGCCTCTGCCTCCCAAAGTTCCTCCCTTATTTTCTTGATGAAGGTAGCTAACAGTTTACCTATTTTTTAAATTATGTATTTTTTTATTTTCCCCAAACTGCTTGGATGTCTCTATTCTGTAATTTTTTTTCTTTCTAATTAGTTTATTTCCACTTTCATAAGTTTTCTACCTTTTGCTTTCCTTGGTTTATTTATTTTATTTTATTTTTCTAACTCGTTTAGTTAGCATGTAACTTACTTATTTTTACTTCTTAATTCTTAAGAGATTAAGACATGGATTTAAGTGTGAGCACTGCTTAAGGTGAATCATTTGGCTGCATTAATGTCATTACTGTTATTTTCTAAATGTTCTTAAGTTTCAGTTTTGATACCTTCTTTAATCCAAAAGTTGTATAAAAGAGGATTTCTTTTCTTTGCTTTTTTTCCTAGATAATGAGAATTTTTTGGTGTGCGTGGTAGTTTTGTTTTCTGATTCTTTTCATTTTATGGCATCAAAAACAGAATGTTAAGAGTGTATGTATTGGGGAGGGGGGCGGTTATTGTCTTTCAATTTTTAAATGTCCCAAGAGCACTTTTAAAAAGTGTGTTATTTCTTCACAGGATACAGATTTTAGTAGGGATTACTCAGATTTTAGGTCTTCTCAACAGGATACAGTCCTTTGTCTTGTCAGTCAGAGCACCAATATTAGTAGGGAAGAGAATGGAAAAAAAAGGAGCTGTATCAGAAGGGATCTATGGGCCAGACGCCCAGTTCTTGGCTCATGTCATACACTAGCACTAAGAACATATAAGCACAGGATGAAGGGGTCTTTCAATAAGCTGTTGAGGTTTTAGTTCTTACTACTGCTTACCACTGTCATCCACTGTTAATCTGGAAATAAGTGGGTAAGACAGACTAAATGGGATAAAGGAAGAACAAGTTCATTCAATTTTCTAAGTGTTAATTGAGCACCTACAACAGATCCAGCAACGTTCACAGCAGTTTACAGCCCTCCTTTCACCTGCTCCACCATTTCCCTCACACCTTTTCCCCAAATTCCAAGGGAGAAGATGACAGCAACTTGATAGGACCTGCTTTACTTAGGAAGGTCCCTGTTTAAAAATTGGTAGACGCAGGCAGTAGAGAGAAAGGCCTTTTCTCTGACTACCTGAACTCTTGTTAAGGAATAGCATACAAATTGCAAATTGTATATAGTTATTGGCATGAGCTGACAGCTGGCTGTGATTGCATTTTTTTCCTAAGGTAATCAACATTCAAGGTAGTCAAAGGAGACTAAGTAAAATTCACAGAATTTTAGAGCTGGAGGGAATCTTAAAATGAGGAAGTAACAGACATAGCTGTTTAGTCAGGAATTTTCTAGACTTCAAAGAAATCTATTATATACCCATATTATACACACAGGTAAACATAGGCCATGTATACACACATGGTTTACCATCATGTGATGTCACAAGGTTTATTCCTATTAGAAGTCAGGCGATTCTGACATTTCTGCACATGCCTACTCCTAAATGTGTCTATCCCATGTTCACACCATCAAATGCTATTCTGCGAGCCTTTTACCACTAGCTGCTTCTGCATTATAGGAATTTTCAAAGCAATAATATTTGCCCATTATTAAGTGCCTATCACCTGCCAATTTCTTTATATGTGTCCTTGGAATCGTCACAGTCCTGTGAAGTAACAAACTTATCTTCTATTTATCCAAGGGCATATAGCCAATAAGGGCAGAACTAAGATTTAACCTTAGTCATGCCTGACTCAACAGCTGTGAATAGGATGGATCATAAAGTGAAGTAAGATTTATCAGGAGAAGTATCTATCAAGTTGGAGTTGACAGACCTGGATTATTATGCCAACTCACTGAGCCTCAGCTTTGTCATCCTGAGGTAAGGATAATAGCTTCTTCATAAGATCATTGTGAGGAATAAAGATAACATTTGTAAAAGGCCTCAGCACTTGTTCTGTCCATCTATTGCTGCATAAAAAACTACCCCCAAACTTTGTGCTGAAAGCAACTACAATCATTCTGTTTTCTCACAGATAACTGTGGGCAGAGCTCAGTGGTATTGGCTCATTCTGCTCCTCTTGGCCTCTGTTGGAGTTGGAGAATATATTCCCCAAAGAGCTCACCTGAGTGGCTGGCAGGTTTGTGCTGCCTGTTGGCTGGGTGCTCAGCCAGGAGCCTGGGATCCTCTTCATAAGAGTCTCCTCAAGGCTGCTTCTGTTTCCTTAGTGCATGGAAGCTGGACCCAAGAATGAATGTTTCAGTACACCTCTGCAGAAGCTGCAAGGCTCTTGTGACCGAGTCTCAGACATCCTAGAATGTTATTAGGTTGGTGCAAAAGTAATTGCGAGTTTTACCATTACTTTCAATGGCAAAACCGGCAATTACTTTTGCACCAACGTAATACTTCTGCCATATTCTATTTATCAAATCACTGACCAACCCAGATTCAGTAGGAAAAGAAATAGACTCACCTCTAAATAAAAGGAATAGCAGATAAGTCATGCCATCTTTACCCCAACACAGTACCTAATACATAACAAGAAACATTAAGTTGCCATTATTAATATTTTAAGTAGAAAAAGTGTTACAGCCTTAGAAATTTATTTGCTAAAAGGATATAATATTAACTCACCTCCACTGTCATGTCAGGCATGTATATGTATCTCATATCTGTTTATTACAAATACAAGGATAAAACAACTTGCCTTAGCATGTTCAGTCAGAAATCACAGCACTGATGCAATTTTAAATAAACATATTTAGGCAGTTGGTAAAATTTAAAGATTAGCAGTTATTTCTCTACATTTAAAATAATTTGTATTAATATTTCAACATGTTATAACCTATAAAATTTTTATTTTTAAATTGCTTAGAGGCAACAGTATAGTGGGTAAAAGTCTGGAGTCAGATTGCCTGGATTCTAATTTCTGTCCAACTCCTTACTGGCATGTGCCCTTCAGGAAGTCACTTAATCACCCTGTACTTCCATTCTTCATCTGTAAAATGGGGATAATAGGGCTACTGGAGGATCAAACAAATTAATATACATAATGCTCTTGGAACAGCATTGTAATATATATATAGCAGCTCTTGGCTCATAGTAGGTGCTGTGTAACTGTTTGCTATTATTGTCATTGTTTAAATGTTAAAACATCTTACGGTGGCTCATGCCTGTAATCCCAGCACTTTGACAGGCCAGGTGGGCAGATCACCTGAGGTCAGAAGTTTAAGACCAGCCTGGCCAACATGGTGAAACCCTGTCTCTATTAAGAATACAAAAATTAGCCAGGTGTGGTGGTACATGCCTGTAATCCCAGCTACTTGGGAGGCTGAGGTGGGAGGATTGCTTGAACCCAGGAGGTGGAGGTTGCAGTGATCCGAGATCACACCACTGCACTCCAGCCTGGGTGACACAGCGAGAATCTGTCTCAAAATCTCTGAAGCATACATTTAAATAAGCTATTGTACATGAAAAGTTCTAAAATAATACTGGTTTCTGAAGAGAAATGGAAACAGATCATTTTCCATTTCTTATGTGTGCTTATTCCTGGGATCATGAAAGTGAACTGCAACGCAGAACAAAGGTCAATAAGAGAGCAGGGGAGAAGAAAGGATAACAGCCCCCTTGTGATAAGTTAATAGAATTCCAAGACCAAGCAGACACAG
This sequence comes from Mandrillus leucophaeus, assembly GCF_000951045.1. Classification (NCBI taxonomy): domain Eukaryota; kingdom Metazoa; phylum Chordata; class Mammalia; order Primates; family Cercopithecidae; genus Mandrillus; species Mandrillus leucophaeus. The sequence continues at coordinate 441,226 of NW_012110364.1, read as the reverse complement.
ATGAAAGGATCCTGCAGAGTTCAGGCAGCCCAAGGAAGTTACCTTAGTGACAGGGAACTAAAGCGAGGTCTTTACAGAACTCCTAGATCCGAATGTTTCTCAGATCATGTAGTTACCTTGTTGTAGCAAACACTGCTAATTGCATACCCAGTATCCATGAAAAGAAAAGCCTCATTTTAAGGGTGATGGAAAAGGAAGAGAAAAAGCCTGATTTCACTGAGCAATTGCATCAATCTTGGCCTGGCTATCTCTGGACTTCTAGTTCCATGAAAAATTAGACCTGTATGTATTTAAGCAACTGGTAGGCTTCTCAATTACCCATGGAGTAACCTTCTCAACCAATCTACTGGTTCTTAAATTAGGAATAGTAATGGTGGAGTAGAGGATTAAATGAGATGATGTGAATGCAGCAGAACAGTGATGAGGAGGCATGTGTCAATGGAGCTCAATCAATGAGTTCAATGAATGTAGGTGCTCTGTCAATGTAGCTCCAGTTGATGGGTTATCTCAATAAGCTCCTCATCCTTGTGTTCTCCTAACAGCAATTCTATTTATATGTTGGACTTCCCTGCAAGATTTCATTTGAACAAAGGGTTTTAAGGATTAATACAATTTGAAAACTAGTGTTAGAACATCACAGGACCAAGTCGCCTTCTGCCTACCTAGGACACACCTGGTTTACTGAGAATGAAATGAGAATTTGCTTAGAGTGTTTTCCAGTAAGGATACTGAGGTGTCAATTAGGGCAGGTTTTTCCATATGTTAGAAGGAAGCTCAAACCCCAAAAAGCTTAATATCCCCCAAAAAGTGACTTGGAAGCTTTACTAAGGAGAAGTAATAGAGTACAGTGAGATGGAAAAGTATGGGCTTTGGAATCAGGCACATCACCATTTGAATTCTGTGTCCACTACTGAAGAGTTTTGTAACTGAATAAATCACTGGATTGTCTTGTCTCATATGGGATCACACCTACCCTTAAGGGTTACTAGTGAAAAGATCAAATTTTTAAAAAAGCAAGAAACAAATTATACAGAAGCCTTTCCTGGAGCTTTACATAAGAGATTGAAAACAAATTTTAATTGTCATATCATAGATTCACTTTCCAAAATAAAAGTCTTTTAAAAGAGCTCCCCTATACCATGTATTAAGCATTTTGTGTATTAATAGAGTTTTCTGAAAGAGCAGGTTTCTTATAATAGCCATCGTCCTGTTTTCTTGGTTACAGGGCAACTTGTGGCTATATCTCAATGAAAACTAAATTCACTAAACGAAGGTAGAGTGATGTCTTGGCACACTCCGTTTTATTATTTACAGAAGCCAAAATGAAGAACTTCCACGGAGCCCCAGAACAGAAAAGACGTGGCTACTTCCTGTGGACTTAGTAACATATGTTGAGCTCGTAATAATTACAAATTATGATAAAAAGCAACATATTAACAATATTCAATGGAATATTCTCAATTGCATTACAATGGGAGCAGCTTTTTAAGATATTTCTATATTACTACTGAGCTCTGATTTCAAGTGACCCTGGAAATCCCTTGTAGATTTAGTTTTCCAAAGTCTGAGTTACCTTAAATATAAATTTTGTACAACAGTCCCCACCTTGTCCGAGGTTTCACTTTCTGTGGTTTCAGTTACCCACAGTCAAGCTTGGTCTGAAAATATTAAATGGAAAATTCCAGAAGTCGATAATTCATAAGGTTGAAATTGTGTGCTGTTCTGAGTAGCGTGATGACATCTCATGCCATCCAGCTTCATTTCATGCGGGATGTGAATCCTCCCTTTGTCCAGCTTCTCCACACTGTAGACATTGCATGCCCCTGGTCACTTAATAGTAGTCTTGGTTATCAGATCAATTGTTGTGGTATCACAGTGCTTGAGTTCAATTCACGTTTATTTTACTATTCCTATTGACCCCAGAGCACGAGAGTAATGATGTTGGCAAGTTGGATATGCCAAAGAGAAGCCGGAAAATGTGTTCTTTAAGTTAAACATTGGAAGTTCTCCACTTAATAACAAAAGAAAAAAAAATTGTAGGCTGAGGTTGCTAAGGTCTATGATAAGAACAAATCTATGTGTGAAATTGTGAAGAAGGAAAAAAGTTTATGCATAGTATGTATAGGGTTTGGTACTAGCCACAGTTTAGGCATCCACTGGGGGTCTTGACAGGTATCCCCCCTTATCCATGGGGGGATTTTCATTTTGTGAGTTTTAGCTGCATCCTGTTCCTATTTCCTTTGGTGGTACTTTGCACATTGACATTTTTTACTGAGATTTTACCATATAACCTAATTTTCATTTCTCTATCTCATGTTGCCATTAGAGTAATTAGTCAAAGGCTGGCCTTGGTGGCTCACACCTGTAATCCCAACACATTGAGAGGCTGAGGCCGAGGAGGGAGGATTGCTTGAGGCCAGGAGTTTGAGACCAACATGAACAACACAGTGAGATATGTATAAAATAAAATAAAATAAAATAAAATAAAATAAATTAGCTAAGCAGGCATAATAGCAAGTGCCTTTAATCCCAGCTACTTAGGAGGCTGAGGTGGGAGGATCGATTGAGCCCAGGAAGTCTAGGCGGCAGTAAGCTACGATAGCATCCTTGCACTCCAGCCTGGGCGACAGAGCAAAGCCTTGTCTCTAAAAAAATTGTTTTAATTAAAAGAGTTGTTACTCAAGTGTGCAAAGCAACTGCTTGTAACCAATTCCTTGCTTTTGAATAAACATAATCATTTATTGGTACTTCCTGAATACCAACCCTCATGCTAGATGCCTTATGTGTTTTGCTTCTAATCCCCAGAACAAATATGGGATGGGTGTTCTTACCCACACAAATAGCAGCAGAAGAAGCATCAATAAGTACCTCCATCATTGGGATTGGAAGCAGTATAGCTCTTGGAAGTTGAACTAATTCTTTATTGTATTTCACTTATAGAATAATTGAGGGATTTAATTTTCTATTTTAAATGTTATAGTCTCATTGTAAGGGTTTATGTTTTATTTTGGAATAATATTTGCTTTACAAAAAATATAAAAATATTAGAAAACAACCACTTTGCAATTACTAGGATGGCTGTAATAAAAAAAGACAGGGAATAACAAGTGTTGGTGAGGATGTGGAGAAACTGGAACCCTCATCCACTGCTGGCAGGAATATAAAACCGTGCAGCTGCTCTGAAAACAGTCTGGCAGTGTCTCAAAAGCTAAATGTAGACTTACCATAAGACCCAGAAATCCCACTCCCAGGTATATACCCAAGAGAAATAAAAACGTATCCACACAAAAACTTGTGCACAAACGTTCATGACAGCCTTATTCATGAGCGCTGAAAAGTGGAAACAAGGCAAATGGCCATCACCTGATAAATGAACAAACAAAACGTGATACATTCATGCAATGGAATATTATTTGGCAACAAAAAGGAATCCTATGCTGAAGTGCTGATACATGATGAACTTCAAAAACACTCTACATGAAAAAAGCCAGTTACAAAAAAACACAAATTATATAATCCCATTTATATGAAATGTTCAGAAGAGGCAAATCTATGGAGACAAAAAGTAGATCAATAGTTGCTCAGGGCTAGAGGAAGGCGAAAGGAATCTGGAAGGAGGTGGATGTCAGAGGAAAACTGCTACACAGTTAAAACAGGCAAGGAAGACTTTTCTAAGACTATTACCATAAGGGGAGAGATCAAACTCAAGTCTGCTGAAACAAAAGGTGAGCAGGTTTGGAAGTGCTAAGGTGAGCTAGTGGAAAAGTCCTGGAGGACGTAGAAGGGGAGGTTGGTCAGTGTAATTAGGCCAATTATGCTTGCTAATTTGTACTTAGGGAAGTTAGGCTCCTACCCTTCCACAGAGACTGGGAGACAGGGGCACAAGCTAACTTGATTACATCTGAAGGAATGACTCCAGGTCCTTGAGAAAGAGACACTTGGGTTATTAAACTGGCATGAAGCTGGAAGAGGATCTATCTTCATTTCAAAGAATTTTCAATGACAAGTTTTCTAAAGTAAATGCTCTAAGAAAAGGGAGGTCAGGGACCTGTAACCAGGAAGGAACTTGTCTATAGGCTAGTCTACCTGAGGGGAATACTAATGCTGTCTTGGCCAACGGATACAAGGTTTATTTTTGATATGATGAAAATGTTCCAAAATTAGATCAAATGAATGTTGTAAAACTGTAAATGTACTAAAAACCATTAAATTGTACACCCTAAATGGGTCAGCTTTATGGTATGTAAATTATAGCTCAATAAAGCTGTGTTTAAAAGATCAGAGAACAAAAATACAAATAATATCCGTTTTTTTCTGTTTGCTTTTAGAATTAGATCTAGCTATTCCACCATAAATAACCTTGCTTATTCTGCAGGAAACAAGTAGTTGCTTTATGAAACTAAAGTTACAAAAATACCGGCCAGGCATGGTGGCTCAGGCCTATAATCTCAGCACTTTGGGAGGCCAAGCTGAGTGGATCACCTGAGGTCAGGAGTTCGAGACCAGCACGACCAACATGGCAAAACCCTGTCTCTACTAAAGATACAAAAATTAGCTGGGTGTGGTGGCATGTGCCTGTAGTCCCAGCTACCTGGGAGGCTGAGGCAAAAGAATTGCTTAAACCCGGGAGGCGGAGGTTGCAGTGAGCCAAGATCAGGCCACTGTAGGCCAGCTTGCAGACAGAGCGAGACTCTGTCTCAAAAATAAATAAATAAATAGAATTGCAGAAAATACCATTCATCTGCCATTCCTAGGGCTGGCCTGGCGTGGTGGCTCATGCCTGTAATCCCAGCACTTTGGGAGGCCGAGGCAGGAGGATCACAAGGTCAGGAGATCAAGACCATCCTGGCTAACATGGTGAAATCCCGTCTCCACTAAAAATAAAAAAAAAATTAGCCAGACGTGATGGCGGATGCCTTTAGTCCCAGCTACTCAGGAGGCTTAGGCAGGAGAATGGCGTGAACCCGGGAGGCGGAGCTTGCAGTGAGCCGAGATCCCGCCACTGCACTCCAGCCTGGACAACAGAGCAAGACTTTGCCTCAAAAAAAAAAAAAAAAGAAAGAAAGAAAAATAGGGCTGAGCTCGCTGGCTCATGCCTGTAATCCCAGCACTTTGGGAGGCCGAGGCAGGTAGATCACCTGAGCTCGGGAGTTCCAGACCAGCCTGACCAACATAGAGAAACCCCGTCTCTACTAAAAATACAAAATAGCCAGGCATGGTGGTGCATGCCTGTAATCCCAGCTACTCGGGAGGCTGAGGCAGAAGAATCACTTGAACCCACAAGGCAGAGTTTGCGGCGAGCAGAGACTGTGCCATTGCACTCCAGCCTGGGCAACAAGAGCTAAACTGCATCTCAAAAAAAAAAAAAAAAAAAAAAAACCCATAACGTAGTGAGTGTAGTGGTTGTAGGTACCATTGACATTAAAATCTGATCAAAGTAATTTACTTTGGCACTTAACCTCTCTGAGCCATAGCTTGTACATCTGTAAGATTGAGGTAATATTTCCTACCTCATGGAGTTTCTGTAGTGATAAAATCATTTATGCAAAAGGCTTTATAGTCCAGTGCCAAGCATGTTCAAATTCAATAACTGACTATTCCATGAACATTGATGGGGGAATGCTACATGCCAGGCATTGTTCTGATGAGTACTACTCTTGACCTCAAGCACCGCAGGCCTGCTTGACAGCACCCCTCCCTGGCTCTCTGCACCACATGCCTCCCTAAGAGGCAAGGAATTCACAGAGTTATGGGGACATGAGTGCTGCTCTTTCTCCTTCCACTTCTAGACCACACTCTTGGTACCCAGAATCCCAGATTTTCCCATCCAAATGTCCTAAGTCCACATGTGGGACCTCCCTGGTGTCTTCCTGGGATCTATCGTCCTGGGGCTAGATGGAGCTGCTAGCATGAATATCCCAGGCACCAGGGGAGTAAGGAGCTGTGGACGGACTGTGGCCAGGTGGGCTGCAGTGTCCACATGCACGAGCACAAGGCCTCTTACAGTGCAGGACAGGGCCTGGGATAGGAAGAAAAGGGACAAGTGTTTGCCATGCATATTCTTGCCCTGAGCACTGCAAATATTAGGGGCAAGACAGGTTCTGGCACTGGTGATAAGACAATATTCAAAACAAATATGAATATTATTTAAAACACTGAATTATTTCTGCCAACTGGAAGAAAAAAGTTAAACTGCATTTAGCTTTTTGCTTTTCTCTTAAAGCCCAAGCCCATTTAGCTCTAAGCACAAAGCTATGGCCCTGAAAGTTTCTTTCCCCTTGAAGACTGCTTGACTTGAACTAAAATAAATGAAGAATCATTGCCTTTAGTAATTATACATTGTCACTTCATTTCTAATTTATATTTTTTCTTGTTCCCATGAAATACTTTTTTATAAGAATAAGACTTTATAAGAATAATCTTTTTATAAGAAAAATATTTTATTCTTTTATAAGAATAAAAATGCCTTATTTTTAAAAAGTCATTTATGCAAATTCCCTATGTACCATAATCTTTTCCCAGAGGGAAATGTAGATAGGAATAAATAGATGTTAAGGAAAAGGGGGAAAATGTGGGATGGAGGAATGAAAGAAGAATTTTAAAGATATTTCATAGTTAGAGACTGATGGAATAACGTTATTCTTTCTCTTTATCTATCTCTAAATAAAGGCGGTTACTTATTTCCTTATTGTATGTGTCACTAACATTTTGATATTTCCCCAAATGTTCAAGTCTGCATATATCAGGTATAATCAATGTATTCAGGTATAATCGATGTGAGAGTTAAATGCCCGAATAGGAATATGTAAATCAAGTGTATGTGAACTACATAATATTGGAAATATAAGATGGAAGCTTATTACTTGAGGAACTCCCATTAGTAAACCTTTTTTGAAGTTAATTATATGCTCGATCTGTATTTTCTTTTACTCATGATGTGAAAATTTTGCTTGATGTGAAGAATACATTGTATAAATCTAAAAACTTACACTTTTATAAAACTGGACTCACAACTTAGTGTGCACAAAAGGATGCAGTAGTCATATTCAAAGGGACCAAACAAGTACTTTCCTTTCCAATTTTGAAGAAAGGGTAATAACTGTATGTCCATATAGATGCAAAATCATCAGTAGTGACACTTTGTTGATGACAAGTTGCTGAACAAGCCAAAGAAATAGTCTTTTCATGAAGCCATCTAGTGGTTTATTCCAGCCTTACCCTTACGTATTTTGCAACACAATTTGTTGAATAACGTGTTTTTTCTATCACTCAGTTGAACTTTCTTGAAATGAAAAGTGAATGATACTAAAGCTGCGTTTGGAGTTCCAAAGGAGTTTAAAAAAAAACTCCTGGGCCAAGCGCAGTGGCTTACACCTGTAATCCCAGCACTTTGGGAGGCTGAGGTCAGAGAATCACTTGAGCCCAGGATTTCAAGACCAGCCTGGGCAACACAGGGAAACCTCGTCTATACAAATAATTTAAAAATTGAATGAACGTGGTGGCACACACCTGTAGTCCCTGCTACTCGGGAGGCTAAGATGGGAGGATCTCTTGAACCTGAGAGGTTGAGGCTGCAGTGAGCCTGCACTCCAGCCTGGGAGACACAGTGAGACTCTGTCTCAAAAACAAAAAAAAGGAATAAGAGAAAAATCTGATCTGTGTCCTTATTAATACAGACCAAATGCTAAAATCCCATCACAGAGCCCCATATTGGAATGTTGATAAGGCAAAAATGAAAAGTTAGTGAATTACTCTTTTTGCACTGCTGTTTTACCATACAAAAATATATGATATAGTTTTGTTTCCCAGAAGTTCACTGATTAGTGCCCTAAAGTACATGGTTATGTAACAGGTGGGCAGTCAGGTGTTATTCTCGACCCGCAACAACATATTTACCGTGTTTCCCATGTATGGTTCTAAATGAATATCTCTTACAGCAAAAATAATTTTCTCTCAAGAAGTATTTGTATAATGTCAATCACGTTTTTCATGAAAAAGGAAGGTAACTCCATTACCTTCCATTTATATTCGAGAAACACAAGTGTAGTGAAATGAAATCGCATAGACAGTGATGCAGAGGTAGAAACGTTCTAACTTCAAGGAGAGTGGGAAGAAGTGCAGGTAAAAAGGGGCACACCATGACTGCCTCTCTCTGTATCTCAAAGTCTTGCTTACACCAATTCCTCCAACATCTGGGTCATCAGAGCCTCACCAGCGTCTTGTCTACATAACTTAAACGCAGTGTTGTGAGGGTTCTGGAACAGTGCCCGCTCTCCCTGCTCCAGCCCTAGCTGTGATTCTGGCCTAGGGCCTCCCAGGGCTCCTGAAAAAGTTGCAGTGAATCCCAGTGAGGTGCACCTTGCACTTTAGACCTTGACGTCATTGAGAATTTTTGTTTTATATGTAGGAGACAGAAACAGTGCTGCCAACTCGCAGACAACATTTAAAACCAAAGTAGGTGATCTCTTCCTCTGCAGATATCCCGCAGCTTGCTTTATATCCAAGTCTAAGGTTAAATTTTCTTTTTAAACAAAATAAAATACAAATAATAGATGTGTAGTTAGTTGCCAGGGACCAGGATTTGTGGGGGAGAGGATTGACTAAGCAGGGCACAAGGAAACTATTTTGGGGTCATGGAAATGTTCTCTACCTTAATTATGGTGGTGGTTACATAACTTTTTTTTTGGTCAAGATTCATAGAACTCTATGCTTCTTAAAGATGACTTTTACTCCATGTATTTTAGTCTATTTTTATTAAAAAGTAGAATATATAATATTCAAACTCTGATCTATGTAGCAAAATTCCAAGTATTTCGTTAATGTTAAATAATCTTGCTTCTTAATTCTCAAGATCAGAAGAAGCATTTCATAAGCTTGTGTATCTCATATTTAAAAGTTGTAACTACTAATGAAAAGGAAGTTGCTGAAATATGGGAGTAACATAGTTGGTTTTGCTAATAATATATAGCAAGCACTGTGCTGTGGGCTTTAAATGAATATCTCTTTTAAAGTTTACAACCACCCTGTGGATGGGAAGCACTAATAGGGGGAAAACAAGAGCTTAAGAGTAGTTAAGAAACTTATCAAAGAATCACAGATGGCCAGGTGCGGTGGCTCAAGCCTGTAATCCCAGCACTTTGGGAGGCCGAGACGGGCGGATCACGAGGTCAGGAGATCGAGACCATCCTGGCTAACACAGTGAAACCCTGTCTCTACTAAAAAAATACAAAAAACTAGCCGGGCGAGGTGGCGGGCGCCTGTAGTCCCAGCTACTTGGGAGGCTGAGGCAGGAGAATGGCGGGAACCCGGGAGGCGGAGCTTGCAGTGAGCTGAGATCCGGCCATTGCACTCCAGCCTGGGCGACAGAGCGAGACTCCATCTCAAAAAAAAAAAAAAAAATCACAGATAACAGATAATGAAGTCAGAGTTCACTTCCAGATCAGTCTGGCTCCCAAGTACAAGCCTATTTACTAATTTTATTTTGCTTTATTATATTTTTTCTAATCAAGGGAACACTTTCATTATTCCCCTAAAGTTTATTATATTACTGGAATATATTTTGCTAAAAAACTCAAAATAACTTGGAAATTATGACACAATATGAGTGAGTTAAAGGAGTAGGAGGGTTTCTGTGGGTACAAGTGAGTGCTGTTGGCAGGATGGGTGGACAAACTTTTGAGCAGAGCCTGGTGTTTCTTTGTCATTTCTTAAGATGGCAGAATCCTTTTGTTCAAGGGGAACAATGTTAGGCACCATGATAGGCTAAATTATAGCCCCCAAATATATCCAGATCCTAATCCCTGGAACCTGTGAATGTTGCCTTATATGGCAAAAGGGACTTCCAAGATGTGATTAAGATAAGGATTTTTTAAATGGAGAGATTATCCTGGATTATCCAGGTGGGCCCTAAATGCAATTACATGCATCCTTAGAAGAAGGAGATTGAGGGAGATTTGACACAGAAGAGGAGAAGACAATATGATTACAGAAGCATCCGTTATGTGATTATGGAAGAATGAAGCGATGTGGCCACCGCCAATAAATGCCAGCAGCCACCAACAGGAAGAGCCAAGGAAACAGATTCTTCCATTCAGAGCCTCCAGAAGGAATCGGCCCTGCTAACACCTTGACTTTAGCCCACTGAAGCTAATTTTGAACTTCTGGCATCCATCTATGTAAGCAAATAAGTCTGTGTTCTTTCCAGCCACCAAGTTTGTGATAAATTGTTACAGCAGCCATAAAACTAATATACTTAGTCCTCCCACTTATCCCTGATTTCACTTTCCAAGGTTTCGTTGCCCACAGTTAACCTGGGTCTGAAAACGGGACTCCTCCCTTTGTCTAGCATACCCACGCTGTAGAGGTTCCCCATCCACTAGTCACTCAGTAGCCATTTCAGTTATCAGACTGGCTGTTCCAATATCGTAGTGCTTGTGTTCGAGTCACCATTATTTTACTTCATACTGGCCCCAAAGCACAAGAATAGTGATGCTGGCAATTCTGATACACTAAAGAGAAGCAGAAAAGTGGTTTCTTTAAGTGAAATGGTAAAAGTTCTCCACTTAATAAGGAAAGAGAAAAAATCATATACTGAGGTTGCTGAGATCTATGGTGAGAACAAAACTTCTATGCAAGAAATTGTGAACAAGGAAAAAAGAAATTAGTGCTAGTTTGCTGTTGCTCCTCAGACTACAAGAGTTACCGCCATGGTGTGTGGTGGACGAGTGCTTAGTTAAGATGGAAGAGGCGTTAAGTTTGTGGAAGATATGAAAAGAAACGTGTTCCAGTTGATGGCAATCGAGTTTGGGACTATCTGCAGTTTCATACTATCCGCAGTGTGTCCCCTGAGGATTAGGGAGGACTCACTGTACACTGTAAGAGCCAGCTTCTCCAGGATATGCTTGAAACTGCCTGTTTAGCATCAGAATATCTTTAACAAAAAACAAGCAAACAACCAAAAAACACCACCACCATGTAATACCAGACAATATTGGAAATAGGAACTTTTGAATAAGTAATTCCTTGAATTTCTTGGAGTTACACAATAGCATATCCGAAAGTTCTTCCCTCAGGCAGTTCAGTGTTAGTGTGTTGAATCTGCTCCCACCAAATTTGTTAATTTATTACAAAAGGACTGCTTTATAACTACAGTTATAAAGTTACAAACTATAGTTATAAAGTTATAAACTATAGGTTTTTTGAACACTGATGACACTGATCACCTGAGCAAACACATAGACTGGCTATACAATATTGAGATGACTGAATGAACCAGCCTGGAAGCAGCAGACAGAAGTGAGCAAGGTCTGAAGGTAATGTCCACGATGTCAGATTTCATTCTGGGATCATCATTGATTCACATACGTAATCTGAGGCCCGGGTGTAGCCAGGATTTGGACGTGGCTTTGGAGCGTGGAGTTGCATAATGGGTAAATTACAGCCTCCAGAAGGAAAGCCTTGCCTCCAACATTGACTGCCATGTGATCTTGGGCAAATTGTTTGACCTGAAAAGGCTCATCTGTTAAAGGTAAAACAGTACTTAGCTCAAAGAATTCTGAGGATTAAGTAAAATAATGCATATGAAAAAACTTGGCCCAGTACTAACTTGATGTTAGTAATGGACAAATCTCAGCTACTGTCACTGGTACTGTTACGTGGATTACCTCTTTTCTCCTTCTGCCCAGGAGTGGTGCTTCAGGGACAGTATCCGCTGGAGTTGTGTAGTGGGCCAGCTCTCTCCACGGCCCCCCAGAGTCAGGGGAGACCATCCCTGCCTATCGTGCATGTTAATTCTGAGCAGTGATTAAAATGTCATACCTGCTCTTCAGTATGAGGACTTTAAAACCAGTCCCACCAAGCATCACCACCCCATCCCCAGGACTGTAGGTTTTACACTCTGTATGTAGCTCCTTTCCAAGGGGATCCACTTGGCCCCAGTGGAAGGACCAGGAATAAAATAGTTGTGAATCTAGAAGGCAAGTTTTCCTTGGTTCCCAATTCACTCATCTGAATCTGGAAAGAGTGTAATTCTAGGACTATACCAGGCACTCTCCATTCAGAGAATTGTAAAATTATAAAAGTGGGAAGGGTGGGTCTTACAAGCTTTTGCCAACCTAGCTGTGAGGGAGGCAGAGACCCTGAGCTGTTAAGTGACTTGCCCAAGCTCTCTGCAGAAGCATCAGATTACTATTAGATTAGATTACTATTTCCTCATTAAATTTTCTTCCACCCTTTCCATGCCATCTACTTTTCCCAACTCCCACTTTCATCACTGATTCAAGTATAAATACATTACCCTGCCAGGGAATTCTATCCCTCAGTGGTCCAGGGAACTGGAGTTTCCACAGATGCTGGTGCATGTGCACTGCTTTGAGACGCCCAACTCTCCTTGCTCAGTCTCACTCATCCACCCTCACCATTCCTTCCCTGTGCCCCAGAGGACTCTTCCATTCGGTGGAAACAACAGCCTAAAAACCTCTCCTAGCCCACAAGAGCCTGTAGTAGGAGTGGATAGGGTCAGGAGCAAAGAGAAAGCAAACTTGGCACCTCCAGGATAGCCAAAGACTGAAATACAACTGACCCTGGTGGACTTGTTTCTCAAAATCTCAACCATTCAGTGAAGGAGAAGCCTGCTTGCTTCTCCAGGCTTTCTCTCCTGTAGACCATCAAGAACGGATGGGAGGCTCTTCTTGCCAAATCACCCTCACCTACACTTCCAGATAGATGTGTTTTCATGGGTTAAGCATTGACAGTCTTTGTAACCGTCACGTAAAATGCTTCTTTAAAACGATTCCTTTGAGGAGTAATGTATTCTCAGACATCCTTGATATGTTCATCAATGCAACTGACTCTCTCCCCAGCAACAAAAATGAAGAACAGCAGGAGCTCTGCATCCCACCTTTATCCCAATGCCAACATTGTGTCCCCTGATTCTTGTTTACTGCCCATGGAGGGCCTGGAGTGTCTGGGTAAGGAGGAGGTACGGTAGGACAAAGAAAATGAAGTGTGTGCTGAGAACAAGTTTCCCCCACTGAGCAGGTTTGTCCAGGCTCAGCCACCTGCCCTGCAAGCTAGTGTGTGGGAATGATGGCCAGAAAGGGGCAAAGTCCCTTCTGTTCTGTGAGTTAACATATCTCCCTAAAACTACCTCTCTTTTATTGCTGTCAGTGAATCTCAGTGAGCCATTTCCTCCCACTTCGGTGACATTCTACAATCCCCCTTTTCTGATGAAAGTTTGAGTTAATTAAATGTGGGAAGTTTGTTTTGTGTTATGTTACAGGGCATTTCATGATGTAAACTAAGATAAAAGAAACCTTTGAAATCATTAATCTGGACAGTTTCAGAAAGGATGGCACAACTGCACTGACATCCAATCTTATTTTCCTAAGGTGGGGCTTACTTGTACAGCTTGTAGAAATTTCATTATGTTTATAATTACCCCTTTCACCCTTACACAAAGGTCCCTTGACAATAATTGCATAACCTCCTTGAGTTTCTTGTTCCTGGCTTGACAGCCAAATCTATGGAACTTTAAATTATTGATGCTTTCTAATTTCTAATTATTTTGAGGTTTGTGTAAGCTGAAGCTTTAGGAGATTTGGCAATAATAATACCTCACATTCCGCTATTGAAAATGCCATCTCTGAGGTCACATGTGACCACCTTGTCTCGAAACATGAAGAAGGTATCTTCCCAGTATCTGTCAGTGGAACCTGCAAGTGACAAAAGACTCAAATCAGCTTAAGCAAAAAGTGGAAAGTCTAGGGGAGGGGGCTTTAGGCATGGTGGGATTCAGGAACTCAGTGTCATGAGAAGCCAGCCTCTCTCCATCTCTCCTTCCTGTTCTTGAGGTTGGCTCTGTTCACAGAAGGGCTATTTCTCTGTGTTGTCTAGAAGGCTCCCAGAAGCCCCTTGTTCACACTCCCTAGGATTCAAGTCCATGAGGAAAGAACAAGCCTCTTGTCTGCTCAACCTAAAAATAAGAAGTCTTGGGATCTGCACTCACTTCGTGGGTATGAGAAGTCAGCTTGGAGCGTGTGCCCATCCCTGTATCATCACTGTGGCTTGAGGATTCCCTGCCTTGATTGGAAGAGTCTAGGTGAGAGCTCAGTCGCAGAGCTAGAGGTCCCATTGTTATGGGTGGGTCTTTGTTCTTAGAGCTCCCAAGATGGTGGTGGGCCGCTCCCAAGATGGCGGCAAGCCTTTTGTTCTCTGACCTGGGATTCTTGGCCTCATAGAGTCCAAAGAATGGAACCTTCAGCCACGCAGGGAGTGTTATAGCTCTATTAGAAAACATGGGACACGGAAGAGAACCATGGAACCTAACGACTAGTGTTCCGCTCGATTAGGACAAACCCGGGCACTTAGCCATGCAGGAACAATGGTGAGTCTCCAGCCTGAGCTAAGCAGCAATGGGCACCTCGCTGGATCAGGAGCGCAGCGGACACCCTGCTGGATCCGGAGGGGTGGAAGTCAGCGGTGGGTCTGAGATGGCAGCAAACAGCAGTGGTGGACGGTGAGCAAAAGCTCAGGTGGAGCGGTAACAAACACAGACCAGAAGCCTGTGCAGTCAGTTGCAGATTTAATAGCGTGAAAACAGAGCTCCCATACAATAGGAGGGGACCCGAAGGAGGTTGCCGCTCCCTGCCGGAATGCCTGGGGTTATATCCTGATCATTGCCCCGCCCCCTGTGCTCTCAGGCGATATATGATTTGACAATTTCTTTACCTCCTGCTTTTAGCCTAATTTGTATTTTAGTGAGCCCTCTTTACTACCTGACTGGTCGGGTGTGAGCTAAGATACAAGCCCTGTGTTTAAAGGTAGGTGCGATCACCTTCCCCAACTAGGCTTAGGAATTTTTAGTCAGCCTAGGAAATCCAGCTAGTCCTGTGTCTCATCATCAGTTTCTCCAAAACAAGTGTTCTGAGACTTCAGGCAGAGGATTTCCCACCACAGAAATGCCAGTGACTATTAACAGAATAAGGATGAGAATACATGTCTGGTCAGCAGATGTCCACCCCACCTCCCCACAACCTTTCATAACCCTTCTGCAAGATTGCATCCTGTTGCCCTTCTTAAAATTCTGCATTCCTGTCTTCCATCACATAGACCTGTGGTCTCCCTTCTCTCTGACCACTCTGTCTCTTCTTCCTCCTCCTCCCCTATAAGCAAAGGGATGGTCCAGGATTTAGTGTAAGCCTATCCCTCGTAGCTTAATCACAGGGAGTGCATTCCTTCATCCTCTCTGTGCCTTTACACACTGTGTTCACTCTACCTGGAGTACCATGTCCTCTTTCCACCACTCATCTCTGCGTGTTCACATTCTCTGTATCCTAGTTCAAATATCTCTTCACAAATCTTCCATATCTGATTTCTTTAAGCCAGAAATAAACTCACTCTTTCCTCTAAATTCTTATCTTTATCCCTTCTCAAATATATAATGTTCTGCTTTATATATTGAAATATGTATGTGTGTCACTGTTGGCTGTTGGCTACTTGAGGGTGGAAATGTGGTTTATCGTTCTCACTTAGCCCTCTAACCAATCCCCCTAGTCAGCTTTGTAGTCCTTACAAAACCAATATTTAAGTGAATTTGCATGGTGCTTCCCACTTTATTAAGGTGTATTCACAGCCATCATCATATTTGCTTCTCAAAGCAAATCTGGAAGGCAAGAACAAGTATTACTCAGTTTTATATATGAGAAAACTGAGGAACCAAGAGAATAAAAGATTTAACTGAAGATCTCTAAACTGGTTTTGTGGAAAAGCTGGGAGTAGAAATCGAAATCTTTAGAGTTACAGTACCAGTTATTTTCCAAGAAACACTTGCTGATATGTGTTGTATCATTAAAATGTGGAGAATAGTTGGCACCAAGTCGTTTTATTTCAAATAGATTAAATATTTTACTCTGATCTTTCCCTGTGTCTGCCAATTACTGGGATTATATGATAATTTGCTCCTGGCTTAAGAACGTTCAAAAGGAAACCCAGATCGAGTGGCTCTGTTCTGGCTTGGGTGTGTTTGGGTATTTTTGTTGCTACTTCTGGTGATGGTTCTTGCTTTCCTTCCCCCTCTGGATCTGTCTTTTAGTACAAACACACCCCCAACCAAGGGAAGAATGAGGTGGATTTCTTTCCCTCAGGCGCCTAATCTTACGATGAAAAACGCATGTCCCTTTCTCTTAAAACTCCAAGATCTTTCCCTTCCAATGACTCCGAAGCCTGGGTGGATACCTCGACCCAGGGCGCAGAACACTTGGGATCTGAGTGTGCAAGGACCATGCGGACCTTTTCAATCCCGGCCTTTGGGCTCCAGCCCAGCCCTCCCGGGGGAGGAGCCGCATGTGCGGCCAGGTCATAAATCCGCCAGGCCGCCGTCCTCCGGATTTGCGGCCCGAGCCAGAGCTCGGGGGCTGTCGGTGGGAACCTTGCAGGAGGGCACCC